>NC_054486.1:115329192-115584192 GCF_017639515.1 Carcharodon carcharias
GAGTGCTGCACTGTCAGAGGGACAGTACTGAGGGAGTGCTGCACTGTCGGATGGTCAGCACTGAGGGAGTGCTGCACTGTCGGAGGGTCAGTACTGAGGGAGTGCTGCACTGTTGGATGGTCAGTAATGTGGGAGTGCTGCACTTTCGGATGGTCAGTACTGTGGGAGTGCTGCACTGTCAGAGGGTCAGTAATGTGGGAGTGCTGCACTGTCAGAGGGTCAGTTCTGGGCGAGTGCTGCACTTTCGGAGGGTCAGTACTGAGCGAGTATTGCACTTTTGTATGGTCAGTACTGAGGGAGTGCCGCACTGTCAGAGGATCAGTACTGAGGGAACGCTGCATTGTCAGAGGGTCAATTCTGTGTGAGTGCCGCACTGCCGGAGGGTCCGTACTGAGGGAGCTTCGAACTGTCAGAGGGTCAGTACTGAGGGAATGCTGCACTTGTCAGTAGGTCAGTACTGAGGGAGTGTTGCATTGTCAGGAGGTCAGTACTGAGGGAGTGTTGCATTGTCGGAGGGTCAGTACTGAGTGAGTGCTGCACTGTCAGAGGGTCAGTACTGAGGGAGTGCTGCACTGTCAGAGGGTCAGTACTGAGGGAGTGCTGCACTTGTCAGGAGGTCAGTACTGAGGGAGTGTTGCATTGTCGGAGGGTCAGTACTGAGTGAGTGCTGCACTGTCAGAGGGTCAGTACTGAGGGAGTGCTGTACTGACGGAGTGTCAGTACTGAGGGAGTGCTGCACTGTCGGAGGGTCAGTACTGAGGGAGTGCCGCACTGTCGGACAGTCAGTACTGAGGGAGCATCGCTCTGTCAGAGGGTCAGTACCGAGGGAGTGCTGCACTGTCAGAGGGTCAGTACTGAGGGAGTGCTGCACTGTCGGAGGGTCAGTATTGAGGGAGTGCTGCACTGTCAGAGGGTCAGTACCGAGGGAGTGCCGCACTGTTGGAGGGTCAGTACTGAGGGAGTGCCGCACTGTTGGAGGGTCAGTACTGAGTGAGTGCCGCACTGCCGGAGGGTGAGTACTGAGGGAGCATCGCTCTGTCAGAGGGTCTGTACTGAGGGAGTGCTGCACTGTCGGAGGGTCAGTACTGAGGGAGTGCCGCACTGTCGGAGGGTCAGTACTGAGGGAACGCCGCACTGTCGGAGTGTCAGTACTGAGGGAGTGCTGCACTGTCAGAGGGTCAGTACTGAGGGAGTGCTGCACTGTCGGAGGATCAGTACTGTGGGAGTGCTGCATTGTTGGAGGGTCATTACTGTGGGAGTGCTGCACTGTTGGAGGGTCAGTGCTGAGGGAGTGCTGCACTGTCGGAGGGTTAAAACTGAGGGAGTGCCGCATTGCCGGAGGGTCAGTACTGAGGGAATACTGCACTTGTCAGAAGTTCAGTACTGAGTGAGTGCTGCACTGTCGGATGGTCAGCACTGAGGGAGTGCTGCACTGTCAGAAGGTCAGTACTGAGGGAGTGCTGCACTGTCAGAGGATCAGTACTGAGGGAACGCTGCACTGTCAGAGGGTCAATACTGAGTGAGTGCCGCACTGCCGGAGGGTCAGTACTGAGGGAGCGTCGCACTGTTAGAGGGTCAGTACTGAGGGAATGCTGCACTTGTCAGGAGGTCAGTACTGAGGGAGTGCTGCACTGTCAGAGGGTCAGTACTGAGGGAGAGCTGCACTGTCGGAAGGTCAGTACTGAGGGAGTGCTGTACTGTCGGAAGGTCAGTACTGAGGGAGTGCTGCACTGACGGATGGTCAGTACTGCTGAGTGCTGCACTGACGGAGGATCAGTACTGAGGGAGTGCCGCATTGTTGGAGGGTCAGTACTGAGGGAGTGGTGCACTGGCGGAGTTTCAGCACTGAGGGAGTGCTGCACTGTCGGATGGTCAGTTCTGGGCGAGTGCTGCACTTTCGGAGGGTCAGTACTGAGCGAGTGTTGCACTTTTGTAGGGTCAGTACTGAGGGAGTGCTGCACTGTCAGAGGATCAGTACTGAGGGAATGCTGCACTTTCAGAGGGTCAATACTGAGTGAGTGCCGCACTGCCGGACGGTCAGTACTGAGGGAGTGCTGCATTGTTGGAGGGTCATTACTGAGGGAGTGCTGCACTGTTTGAGGGTCAGTACTGAGGGAGTGCTGCACTGTTGGAGGGTCAGTGCTGAGGGAGTGCTGCACTGTCAGAGGGTCAGTACTGAGTGAGTGCTGCACTGTCGGAGGGTCAGTACTGAGTGAGTGCTGCACTGTTTGAGGGTCAGTACTGAGGGAGTGCTGCACTGTCGGAGGGTTAAAACTGAGGGAGTGCCGCATTGCCGGAGGTTCAGTACTGAGGGAATACTGCACTTGTCAGAAGTTCAGTACTGAGTGAGTGCTGCAATGTCAGAGGGTCAGTACTGAGGGAGTGCTGCACTGTTGGAGGGACAGTACTGAGGGAGTGCTGCAATGTCGGATGGTCAGCACTGAGGGAGTGCTGCACTGTCGGAGGGTCAGTACTGAGGGAGTGCTGCACTGGCGGAGGTTCAGCACTGAGGGAGTGCTGCACTGTTGGAGGGTCAGTACTGAGGGAGTGCTGCACTGTTTGAGGGTCAGTACTGAGGGAGTGCTGCACTGTTGGAGGGTCAGTGCTGAGGGAGTGCTGCACTGTCAGAGGGTCAGTACTGAGGGAGTGCTGCACTGTTTGAGGGTCAGTACTGAGGGAGTGCTGCACTGTTGGAGGGTCAGTGCTGAGGGAGTGCTGCACTGTCAGAGGGTCAGTACTGAGTGAGTGCTGCACTGTCGGAGGGTCAGTACTGAGTGAGTGCTGCACTGTTTGAGGGTCAGTACTGAGGGAGTGCTGCACTGTCGGAGGGTTAAAACTGAGGGAGTGCCGCATTGCCGGAGGGTCAGTACTGAGGGAATACTGCACTTGTCAGAAGTTCAGTACTGAGTGAGTGCTGCAATGTCAGAGGGTCAGTACTGAGGGAGTGCTGCACTGTCAGAGGGTCAGTACTGAGTGAGTGCTGCAATGTCAGAGGGTCAGTACTGAGGGAGTGCTGCACTGTTGGAGGGACAGTACTGAGGGAGTGCTGCAATGTCGGATGGTCAGCACTGAGGGAGTGCTGCACTGTCGGAGGGTCAGTAATGAGGGAGTGGTGCACTGGCGGAGTTTCAGCACTGAGGGAGTGCTGCACTGTTGGAGGGTCAGTACTGTGGGAGTGCTGCACAGTCAGAGGGTCAGTTCTGGGCGAGTGCTGCACTTTTGGAAGGTCAGTACTGAGCGAGTGTTGCACTTTTGTAGGGTCAGTACTGAGGGAGTGCCGCACTGTCAGAGGATCAGTACTGAGGGAACGCTGCACTGTCAGAGGGTCAATACTGAGTGAGTGCCGCACTGCCGGACGGTCAGTACTGAGGGAGCGTCGCACTGTTAGAGGGTCAGTACTGAGGGAGAGCTGCACTGTCAGAGGGTCAGTACTGAGGGAGTGTTGCACTGTCAGAGGGTCAGTACTGAGGGAGCGTCGCTCTGTCAGAGGTTCAGTACTGAGGGAGAGCTGCACTGTCGGAGGGTCAGTACTGAGGGAGTGCTGTAATGTTGAAGGGACAATACTGAGGGAGTTCTGCACTATCAGGGGGTCAGTACTGAGGGAGTGCTGCACTGTCGGACAGTCAGTACTGAGGGAGCATTGCTCTGTCAGAGGGTCTGTACTGAGGGAGTGCTGCACTGTCGGAAGGTCAGTACTGAGGGTGTGGCGCACTGTCGGAGGGTCAGTACTGAGGGAGCGCCGCACTGTCAGAGGGTCAGTACTGAGGGAGCGCCGCACTGTCGGATGGTCAGTACTGAGGGAGATCTGCACTGTCAGATGGTCAGTACTGCTGAGTGCTGCATTGACGGAGGTTCAGTACTGAGGGAGTGCCGCATTGTTAGAGGGTCAGTACTATGGGAGTGCTGCACTGTCGGATGGTCAGTACTGTGGGAGTGCTGCACTGTCAGAGGGTCAGTTCTGGGCGAGTGCTGCACTTTCGGAGGGTCAGTACTGAGAGAGTGTTGCACTTTTGTAGGGTCAGTACTGAGGGAGTGCCGCACTGTCAGAGGATCAGTACTGAGGGAGTGCTGCACTGTCAGAGGGTCAGTACTGAGGGAGCGTCGCACTGTTAGAAGGTCAGTACTGAGGGAATGCTGCACTGTTGGAGGTTCAGTACTGAGGGAGTGCTGCACTGTCAGAGGGTCAGTACTGAGGGAGAGCTGCACTGTCAGAGGGTCAGTACTGAGGGAGTGCTGCACTGACGGAGTGTCAGTACTGAGGGAGTGCTGCACTGTCGGAGGGTCAGTACTGAGGGAGCGTCGCACTGTTAGAGGGTCAGTACTGAGGGAATGATGCACGTGTCAGTAGGTCAGTACTGAGGGAGTGCTGCACTGTCGGAGGGTCAGTACTGAGGGATCGTCGCACTGTTAGAGGGTCAGTACTGAGGGAATGATGCACGTGTCAGTAGGTCAGTACTGAGGGAGTGCTGCACTGTCAGAGGGTCAGTACTGAGGGAGTGCTGCACTGTCGGAGGGTCATTACTGAGGGAGTGCTGTAATGTTGAAGGGACAATACTGAGGGAGTTCTGCACTATCAGGAGGTCAGTACTGAGGGAGATCTGCACTGTCAGCGGGTCAGTACTGAGTGAGTGCAGCACTGACGGAGGATCAGTACTGAGGGAGTGCCGCATTGTTGGAGGGTCAGTGCTGAGGGAGTGCTGCACTGTCGGAGTGTCTTTACTGTTGGAGAGCTGCACTGTCGGAGGGTCAGTAATGAGGGAGTGCTGCACTGGCTGAGGGTCAGTGCTGAGGGAGTGCTGCACTGTCGGAGGGTCAGTGCTGAGGGAGTGCTGCACTGTTGGAGGGTCAGTAATGAGGGAGTTCTGCACTGGCTGAGGGTCAGTGCTGAGGGAGTGCTGCACTGTCGGAGGGTCAGTGCTGAGGGAGTGCTGCTCTGTTGGAGGGTCAGTGCTGAGGGAGTGCTGCACTGTCGGAGTGTCTTTACTGTGGGAGTGCTGCACTGTCAGAGGGTCAGTACTGAGGGAGTGCTGCGCTGTCGGCGGATCATTACTGAGGGAGTGCTGCACTGTCGGAGGGTCAGTACTGAGCGAGTGCTGTACTGACGGAGTGTCAGTACTGAGCGAGTGCTGTACTGACGGAGGGTCAGTACTGAGGGATTGCAGTACTGACGGAGTGTCAATACTGAGGGAGTGCTGCACTGTCAGAAGGTCAATACTGAGGGAGTTCTGCACTGTCAGAGGGTCAGTACTGAGGGAGATCTGCAATGTCAGAGGGTCAATACTGAGTGATTGCTGCACTGTCAGAGGGTCAATACTGAGGGAGTGCCGCACTGTCAGAAGATCAGTGCTAAGGGAGTGCTGCACTGTCGGAGGGTCAGTACTGAGAGAGTCTTGCACTGTTGGAGGATCAGTACTGACGGAGTGCTGTACTGCCGTATGGTCAGTACTGAGGGAGCGTCGCACTTTCAGAGGGTCAGTACTGAGGGAGAGCTGCACTGTCAGAGGGTCAGTGCTGAGAGAGTGCTGCACTGTCGGAGGGTCAGTACTGTGGGAGTGCTGCACTGTCTGAGGGTCAGTGCTGAGGGAATGCTGCACTGTCGGAGGGTCAGTACTGAGTGAGTGTTGCACTGTCTGAGGGTCAGTGCTGAGGGAGTGCTGCACTGTTGGAGGGTCTGTGCTGAGGGAGTGCGGCACTGTTGGAGGGTCAGTACTGAGGGAGTGCTGCACTGTCGGAGGGTCAGTGCTGAGGGAGTGCTGCACTGTCAGAGGGTCAGTGCTGAGGGAGTGCTGTACTGTCGGAGGGTCAGTACTGAGGGAGTGCTGCACTGTCAGAGGGTCAGTACTGAGGGAACGCTGCACTGTCAGAGGGTCAATACTGAGTGAGTGCAGCACTGACGGAGGATCAGTACTGAGGGAGTGCCGCATTGTTGGAGGGTCAGTGCTGAGGGAGTGCTGCACTGTCGGAGTGTCTTTACTGTTGGAGAGCTGCACTGTCGGAAGGTCAGTAATGAGGGAGCGCTGCACTGTCAGAGGGTCAGTGCTGAGGGAGTGCTGCACTGTCGGAGTGTCTTTACTGTGGGAGTGCTGCACTGTTGGAGCGTCAGTAATGAGGGAGTGTTGCACTGTCGGAGAGTCAGTACTGGGGGAGTGCTGCACTGTCAGAGTGTCAGTACTGAGGGAATGCTGAGCTGTCGGCGGATCATTACTGAGGGAGTGCTGCACTGTCGGAGGGTCAGTACTGAGCGAGTGCTGTACTGACGGAGTGTCAGTACTGAGGGATTGCAGTACTGACGGAGTGTCAGTACTGAGGGAGTGCTGCACTGTCAGAAGGTCAATACTGAGGGAGTTCTGCAATGTCAGGGGGTCAGTACTGAGGGAGATCTGCAATGTCAGAGGGACAGTACTGAGGGAGTGCTGCACTGTCAGAAGGTCAATACTGAGGGAGTTCTGCACTGTCAGAGGGTCAATACTGAGGGAGTGCCGCACTGTCAGAAGATCATTGCTAAGGGAGTGCTGCACTGTCGGAGGGTCAGTACTGAAGCAGTGCTGCACTGTCAGAGGGTCAGTTCTGGGCGAGTGCTACACTTTCGGAGGGTCAGTACTGAGAGAGTCTTGCACTGTTGGAGGGTCAGTACTGAGGGAGTGCTGTACTGCCGGATGGTCAGTACTGAGGGAGCGTCGCACTGTCAGAGGGTCAGTACTGAGGGAATGCTGCACTTGTCAGGAGGTCTTTACTGAGAGAGTCTTGCACTGTCGCAGGGTCTGTACTGAGGGAGTGCTGCACTTTCGGAGGGTCAGTACTGAGGGAGTGCTGTACTGACGGACTGTCAGTACTGAGGGAGTGCTGCACTGTCAGAGGGTCAGTACTGAGGGAGTGCTGTACTGTCAGAGGGTCAATACTGAGGGAGTTCTGCACTATCAGGGGGTCAGTACTGAGGGAGATCTGCACTTTCAGAGGGTCAGTACTGTGGGAGTGCTGCACTGTCAGAGGGTCTGTTCTGGGCGAGTGCTGCACTTTCGGAAGGTCAGTACTGAGAGTGTGTTGCACTGTCAGAGGGTCAGTACTGAGGGAGTGCTGCACTGTCTGAGGGTCAGTGCTGAGGGAGTGCTGCACTGTCAGAGGGTCAGTACTGAGTGAGTGTTGCACTGTCTGAGGGTCAGTACTGAGGGAGTGCTGCACTGTCTGAGGGTCAGTACTGAGTGAGTGTTGCACTGTCTGAGGGTCAGTGCTGAGGGAGTGCTGCACTGTTGGAGGGTCAGTGCTGAGGGAGTGCTGCTCTGTTGGAGGGTCAGTGCTGAGGGAGTGCTGCACTGTCGGAGGGTCAGTACTGAGGGAGTGCTGCACTAACGGAGTGTCTTTACTTTGGGAGTGCTGCACTGTCGGAGGATCAGTAATGAGGGAGTGTTGCACTGTCGGAGGGTCAGTACTGAGGGAGTGCTGCACTGTCGGAGGGTCAGTACTGAGGGAGTGCTGCACTGTCAGAAGATCAGTGCTGAGGGATTGCGGCACTGTTGGGTGGTCAGTACTGAGGGAGTGCTGCACTGTCAGAGGGTCTGTTCTGGGCGAGTGCTGCACTTTCGGAAGGTCAGTAATGAGAGAGTGTTGCACTGTTGGAGGGTCAGTACTGAGGGAGTGCCGCACTGTCTGAGAATCAGTACTGAGGGAACGCTGCACTGTCAGAGGGTCAATACTGAGTGAGTGCCGCACTGCCGGACGGTCAGTATTGAGGGAGCGTCGCACTGTCAGAGGGTCAGTACTGAGTGAGTGCTGCACTGTCAGAGGGTCAGTACTGAGGGAGTGCTGCACTGTCAGGGGGTCAGTACTGAGGGAGATCTGCACTTTCAGAGGGTCAGTACTGAGTGAGTGCTGCACTGACGGAGGGTCAGTACTGTGGGAGTGCTGCACTGTCTGAGGGTCAGTACTGAGGGAGTGCTGCACTGTCTGAGGGTCAGTGCTGAGGGAGTGCTGCACTGTCGGAGGGTCAGTACTGAGTGAGTGTTGCACTGTCTGAGGGTCAGTGCTGAGGGAGTGCTGCACTGTCTGAGGGTCAGTGCTGAGGGAGTGCTGCACTGTCGGAGGGTCAGTACTGAGTGAGTGTTGCACTGTCAGAGGGTCAGTACTGAGGGAGTGCTGCACTGTCAGAGGGTCAGTACTGAGGGAGTGCTGCACTGTCGGAGGGTCAGTACTGAGGGAGTGCTGTACTGTCGGAGGGTCAGTACTGAGGGAGTGCTGCACTAACGGAGTGTCTTTACTTTGGGAGTGCTGCACTGTCGGAGGATCAGTAATGAGGGAGTGTTGCACTGTCGGAGGGTCAGTACTGAGGGAGTGCTGCACTGTCGGAGGGTCAGTACTGAGGGAGTGCTGCACTGTCAGAAGATCAGTGCTGAGGGATTGCGGCACTGTTGGATGGTCAGTACTGAGGCAGTGCTGCACTGTCAGAGGGTCTGTTCTGGGCGAGTGCTGCACTTTCGGAAGGTCAGTACTGAGAGAGTGTTGCACTGTTGGAGGGTCAGTACTGAGGGAGTGCTGCACTGTCAGAGGATCAGTACTGAGGGAACGCTGCACTGTCAGAGGGTCAATACTGAGTGAGTGCCGCACTGCCGGAGGGTCAGTACTGAGGGAGCGTCGCACTGTTAGAAGGTCAGTACTGAGGGAGCGTCGCACTGTCAGAGGTTCAGTACTGAGGGAGAGCTGCACTATCAGAAGGTCAGTACTGAGGGAGTGCTGCACTGTCGGAGGGTCAGTACTGAGGGAGTGCTGTACTGTCGGAGGGTCAGTACTGAGGGAGTGCTGCACTGTCGGAGGGTCAGTGCTGAGGGAGTGCTGTAATGTTGAAGGGACAATACTGAGGGAGTTCTGCACTATCAGGAGGTCAGTACTGAGGGAGATCTGCACTGTCAGCGGGTCAGTACTGAGTGAGTGCAGCATTGTTGGAGGGTCTGTACTGAGGGAGTGCCGCATTGTCAGAGGGTCAGTGCTGAGGGAGTGCTGCACTGTCGGAGTGTCTTTACTGTTGGAGAGCTGCACTGTCGGAGGGTCAGTAATGAGGGAGTGCTGCACTGGCTGAGGGTCAGTGCTGAGGGAGTGCTGCACTGTCGGAGGGTCAGTGCTGAGGGAGTGCTGCACTGTTGGAGCGTCAGTAATGAGGGAGTGTTGCACTGTCGGAGGGTCAGTACTGGGGGAGTGCTGCACTGTCGGAGGGTCAGTACTGAGGGAGTGCTGCACTGTCGGAGGGTCAGTACTGAGGCAGTGCTGCACTGTCAGAAGGTCAGTTCTGGGCGAGTGCTACACTTTCGGAGGGTCAGTACTGAGAGAGTCTTGCACTGTTGGAGGGTCAGTACTGAGGGAGTGCTGTACTGCCGGATGGTCAGTACTGAGGGAGCGTCGCACTTTCAGAGGGTCAGTACTGAGGGAATGCTGCACTTGTCAGGAGTTCTTTACTGAGGGAGTGCTGCACTGTCGGAGGGTCAGTACTGAGAGAGTGCTGCACTGTCGGAGGGTCAGTACTGTGGGAGTGCTGCACTGTCGGAGGGTCAGTACTGAGGGAGTGCTGTACTGACGGAGTGTCTGTACTGAGGGAGTGCTGCACTGTTGGAGGGTCAGTACTGAGGGAGTGCTGTACTGACGGAGTGTCAGTACTGAGGGAATGCTGCACTTGTCAGAAGTTCAGTACTGAGGGAGTGCAGCACTGTCTGAGGATCAGTACTGTGGGAGTGCTGCACTGGCTGAGGGTCAGTGCTGAGGGAGTGCCGCACTGCCGGACGGTCAGTACTGAGGGAGCGTCGCACTGTTAGAAGGTCAGTACTGAGGGAATGCTGCACTGTCAGAGGATCAGTACTGAGGGAGTGCTGCACTGTCAGAGGGTCAGTACTGAGGGAGCGCTGCACTGTTGGAGGTTCAGTACTGAGTGAGTGCTGCACTGTCAGAGGGTCAGTACTGAGGGAGTGCTGTAATGTTGAAGGGACAATACTGAGGGAGTTCTGCACTATCAGGAGGTCAGTACTGAGGGAGTGCTGCACTGTCGGAGGGTCAGTACTGAGAGATCGCCGCACTGTCGGAGGGTCAGTACTGAGGGAGTGCTGCACTATCAGGTGGTCAGTACTGAGTGAGTGCAGCACTGACGGAGGATCAGTACTGAGGGAGTGCCGCATTGTTGGAGGGTCAGTGCTGAGGGAGTGCTGCACTGGCTGAGGGTCAGTGCTGAGGGAGTGCTGCACTGTCGGAGGGTCAGTGCTGAGGGAGTGCTGCACTGTCGGAGTGTCTTTACTGTGGGAGTGCTGCACTGTTGGAGGGTCAGTACTGAGGGAGCACCGCACTGTCGGAGGGTCAGTACTGAGGGAGTGCTGCACTGTCGGAGGGTCAGTACTGAGGGAGTGCTGCACTGTCAGAGGGTCAGTACTGAGGGAGTGCTGCACTGTTGGAGGGTCAGTGTTGAGGGAGTGCTACACTGTCAGAGGGTCAGTACTGAGGGAGTGCTACACTGTCAGAGGGTCAGTACTGAGGGAGCACCGCACTGTCGGAGGGTCAGTACTGAGTGAGTGCCGCACTGACGGAGGGTCAGTACTGAGGGAATGCCGTAATGTCGGATGGTCAGTACTGAGGGAGCGCCGCACTGTCGGAGGGTCAGTGCTGAGCGAGTGCTGCACTGTTGGATGGTCAGTACTGAGGGAGTGCTGCACTGTCGGAGGGTCAATTCTGGGCGCGTTCTGCACTTTCGGAGGGTCAGTACTGAGCGAGTGTTGCATTTTAGTAGGGTCACTACTGAGGGAGTGCCGCATTGTCAGAGGATCAGTACTGAGGGAGTGCTGCACTGTCAGAGGATCAGTACTGAGGGAGTGCTGCACTGTCAGGGGGTCAGTACTGAGAGAGTGCTGCAATGTCAGAGGGTCAGTACTCAGGAAGTGCTGCACTGTCGGAGGGTCAGTACTGAGGGAGTGCTGCACTGTCAGAGGGTCAGTACTCAGGAAGTGCTGCACTGTCGGAGGGTCAGTACTGAGGGAGTGCTGCACTGTCAGAAGGTCAGTACTGTGGGAGTGCTGCACTGTCGGAGGGTCATTACTGAGGGAGTGCTGCACTGTCGGAGGGTCAGTACTGAGGGAGGGCTGTACTGACGGAGTGTCAGTACTGAGCGAGTGCTGCACTTTCAGAGGGTCAGTACTGAGGGAGTGCTGCACTGTCAGAGGGTCAGTACTGAGGGAGTGCTGCACTTGTCAGAAGGTCAGTACTGAGGGAGTGCTGCACTGTCAGAGGGTCAGTACTGAGGGAGCGCTGCACTGTCAGAGGGTCAGTACTGAGGGAGAGCTGCACTGTCAGAGGGTCAGTACTGAGGGAGCGCTGCACTGTCAGAGGGTCAGTACTGAGGGAGTGCCGCATTGTTGGATGGTCAGTACTGAGTGAGTGCTGCACTGTTGGAGGGTCAGTGCTGAGTGAGTGCCGCACTGTCGGAGGGTCAGTGCTGAGCGAGTGCTGCACTGTTGGAGGGTCAGTACTGTGGGAGTGCTGCACTGTCAGAGGGTCAATTCTTGGCAAGTGCAGCACATTCAGAGGGTCAGTACTGAGCGAGTGTTGCAATTTTGTAGGGTCAGTACTGAGGGAGTGCCGCACTGTCAGAGGATCAGTACTGAAGGATCGCTGCACTGTCGGAGGGTCAATACTGAGTGAGTGCTGCACTGCTGGAGGGTCAGTACTGAGGGAGCGTCGCACTGTTAGAGGGTCAGTACTGAGGGAATGCTGCACGTGTCAGTAGGTCAGTACTGAGGGAGTGCTGCACTGTTGGAGGGTCAGTACTGAGTGAGTGCTGCACTGTTGGAGGGTCAGTACTGAGGGAGTGCTGCACTGTCGGACGGTCAGTACTGAGGGAGTGCTGCACTGTCGGACGGTCAGTACTGAGGGAGTGCTGCACTGTCAGAGGGTCAGTACTGAGGGAGTGCTGCACTGTCAGAGGGTCAGAACTGAGGGAGTGCTGCACTGTTGGAGGGTCAGTACTGAGGGAGTGCTGCACTGTCGGAGGGTCAGTACTGAGGGAGTGCCGCACTGCTGGAGTGTCAGTTCTGAGGGAATGCTGCACTGTCAGAGGGTCAGTACTGAGGGAGTGCTGCACTGTCAGAGGGTCAGTACTGAGGGAGTGCTGCACTGTCGGAGTGTCAGTACTGAGGGAGTGCTCCACTGTCGGAGGGTCAGTACTGAGGGAGTGCTGCACTAACGAAGTGTCTTTACTGTGGGAGTGCTATACTGTCAGAGGGTCAGTACTGAGGGAGTGCTGCACTGTCGGAGGATCGGTAATGAGGGAGTGTTGCACTGTCGGAGGGTCAGTACTGAGGGAGTGCTGCGCTGTCAGAGGATCAGTACTGAGGGAGTGCTGTACTGTCGGAGGGTCAGTACTGAGGGAGTGCTGCACTGTCGGACGGTCATTACTGAGGGAGTGCTGCTCTCTTGGTGGTTCATACTGAAGGAGTGCTGCACTGTCGGAGGGTCATTACTGGGCGAGTGCTTCACTGTCGGAGGGTCATTACTGAGGGAGTGCTGCACTGTCGGAGGGTCAGTACTGAGGGAGGGCTGTACTGACGGAGTGTCAGTAGTGAGGGAGTGCTGCACTTTCAGAGGGTCAGTACTGAGGGAGTGCTGCACTGTCAGAGGGTCAGTACTGAGGGAGTGCTGCACTGTCAGAGGGTCAGTACTGAGTGAGTGCCGCACTGACGGAGGGTCAGTACTGAGGGAGTGCCGCAATGTCGGATGGTCAATACTGAGGGAGTGCTGCACTGTCGGAGTGTCAGTACTGAGGGAGTGCTGTACTGACGGAGTGTCAGTACTGAGGGAGTGCCGCACTGTCAGAGGGTCAGTACTGAGGGAGCGCCGCACTGTCGGAGGGTCAATACTGAGGGAGTGCTGCACTGTCGGAGTGTCAGTACTGAGGGAGTGCTGTACTGACGGAGTGTCAGTACTGAGGGAGTGCCGCACTGTCAGAGGGTCAGTACTGAGGGAGTGCTGCACTAACGGATTGTCTTTACTGTGGGAGTGCTGCACTGTCGGAGGATCAGTAATGAGGGAGTGTTGCACTGTCGGAGGGTCAGTACTGAGGGAGTGCTGCGCTGTCAGAGGGTCAGTACTGAGGGAGTGCTGCACTGTCGGAGGGTCATTACTGAGGGAGTGCTGCACTGTCGGAGGTTCATACTGAGGGAGTGCTGCACTGTCGGAGGGTCATTACTGGGGGAGTGCTGCACTGTCGGAGGGTCAGTACTGAGGGAGGGCTGTACTGACGGAGTGTCAGTAGTGAGGGAGTGCTGCACTTTCAGAGGGTCAGTACTGAGGGAGTGCTGCACTGTCGGAGTGTCTTTACTGTGGGAGTGCTGCACTGTCAGAGGGTCAGTACTGAGGGAGTGCTGCACTGTCGGAGTGTCTTTACTGTGGGAGTGCTGCACTGTCGGAGTGTCTTTACTGAGTGAGTGCTGCACTGTCAGAGGGACAGTACTGAGGGAGTGCTGCACTGTCGGATGGTCAGTACTGAGGGAGTGCTGCACTGTCAAAGTGTCAGTTCTGGGCGAGTGTTGCACTTTCGGAGGGTCAGGACTGAGAGAGTGTTGCACTGTTGGAGTGTCAGTAAAGAGGGAGTGCCGCACTGTCAGATGATCAGTGCTGAGGGAACGTTGCACTGTCCGAGGGTCATTACTGAGTGAGCGCCGCACTGCCGGAGGGTCAGTACTGAGGGAAATCTGCATTTGTCAGGAAGTCAGTACTGAGGGAGTGCTGCACTGTCGGAGGGTCAGTACTGAGGGAGTGCTGTACTGACGGAGTGTCAGTACTGAGGGAGTGCTGTACTGTCAGAGGGTGAGTACTGAGGGAATGCTGCACTTGTCAGAAGTTCAGTACTGAGGGAGTGCAGCACTGTCAGAGGGACTGTACTGTGGGAGTGCTGCACTGTCGGATGGTCAGTACTGAGGGAGTGCTGCACTGTCGGAAGGTCAGTACTGAGGGAGTGCTGCACTGTCTGAGGGTCAGTGCTGAGGGAGTGCTGCACTGGCTGAGGTTCAGTGCTGAGGGAGTGCTGCACTGTAGGAGGGTCAGTACTGAGGGAGTGCTGCACTGTCGGAGGATCAGTAATGAGGGAGTGTTGCACTGTTTGGAGTATCAGTACTGAGGGAGTGCTGCTCTGTCAGAGGGTCAGTGCTGAGGGAGTGCTGCACTGTCGGAGGGTCAGTACTGAGCGAGTGTTGCACTTTTGTAGGGTCAGTACTGAGGGAGTGTCGCACTATCAGAGGATCAGTACTGAGGGAACGCTGCACTGTCAGAGGGTCAATACTGAGTGAGTGCCGCACTGCCAGATGGTCAGTACTGAGGGAGCGTCGCACTGTCAGAGGGTCAGTACTGAGGGAGTGCTGCACTTGTCAGAAGGTCAGTACTGAGGGAGTGCTGTACTGTCAGAGGATCAGTACTAAGGGAGCGTCGGACTGTCAGAAGGTCAGTACTGAGGGAGTGCTGCATTGTCGGAGGGTCAGTACTGAGGGAGTGCTGTACTAACGGAGCGTCAGTACTGAGTGAGTGCTGTACTGTCAGAGGGTCAGTACTGAGTGAGTGCTGCACTGTCAGAGGGTCAGTACTGAGGGAGTGCTGTACTGACGGAGTGTCAGTACTGAGGGAGCACTGCACTGTCAGAGCGTCAGTACTGAGGGAGTGCTGTACTTTTGAAGGGACTATACTGAGGGAGTTCAACGCTATCTGGGTATCAGTACTGAGGGAGATCTGCACTGTCAGAGGATCAGTACTGAGGGAGTGCCGCATTGTTGGAGGGTCAGTACGGAGGGAGTGCTGCACTGTTGGAGGGTCAGTGCTGAGTGAGTGCCGCACTGTCGGAGGGTCAGTGCTGAGCGAGTGCTGCACTGTTGGAGGGTCAGTACTGAGGGAGTGCTGCACTGTCAGAGGGTCAATTCTTGGCAAGTGCAGCACTTTCAGAGGGTCAGTACTGAGCGAGTGTTGCAATTTTGTAGGGTCAGTACTGAGGGAGTGCCGCACTGTCAGAGGATCAGTACTGAAGGATCGCTGCACTGTCGGAGGGTCAATACTGAGTGAGTGCTGCACTGCTGGAGGGTCAGTACTGAGGGAGCGTCGCACTGTTAGAGGGTCAGTACTGAGGGAGTGCTGCACGTGTCAGTAGGTCAGTACTGAGGGAGTGCTGCACTGTTGGAGGGTCAGTACTGAGTGAGTGCTGCACTGTCGGAGGGTCAGTACTGAGGGAGTGCTGCACTGTCGGTCGGTCAGTACTGAGGGAGTGCTGTACTTTCGGAGTGTCAGTACTGAGGGAGCGCCGCACTGTCAAACGGCCAGTACTGATGGAGCGTCGCACTGTCAGAGGGTCAGTCCTGAGGGAGTGCAGCACTGTTGGAGGGTCAGTGCTAAGTGAGTGCCGCACTGTCGGATGGTTAGTACTGAGGGAGTGTTGCACTGTGTGAGGGTCAGTGCTGAGGGAGTGCTGAACTGTCAGAGGGTCAGCACTGAGGTAGTGTTGCACGGTCTGAGGGTCAGTGCTGAGGGAATGCAGCACTGTCAGAGGGTCAGTACTGAGGGAGTGCTGCACTTTCAGAGGGTCAGTACTGAGGGAGTGCTGCACTGTCGGAGGGTCAGTGCTGAGGGAGTGCTGCACTGTCAGAGGGTCAGTACTGAGGGAGTGCTGCACTGTCGGAGGGTCAATACTGAGTGAGTGCTGCACTGCTGGAGGGTCAGTACTGAGGGAGCGTCGCACTGTTAGAGGGTCAGTACTGAAGGAGTGCAGCACTGTTGGAGGGTCAGTACTGAGAGAGTGCTGCACTGTCAGAGGGTCAGTACTGAGTGAGTGCTGCACTGTCGGAGGGTCAGTACTGAGGGAGTGCTGTACTGTCAAACGGCCAGTACTGATGGAGCGTCGAAGTGTCAGAGGGTCAGTACTGAGGGAGTGCTGCACTGTTGGAGGGTCAGTACTGAGGGAGTGCTGCACTGTCAGAGGGTCAGTACTGAGGGAGTGCTGCACTGATGGAGGGTCAGTGCTGCGTGTGTGCCGCACTGTCGGAGGGTCAGTACTGAGGGAGTGCTGCACTGTTGGAGTGTCAGTGCTAAGTGAGTGCCGCACTGTCGGAGGGTCAGTACTGAGGGAGGGCCGCACTGACGGATGGTTAGTACTGAGGGAGTGCTGCACTGTCTGAGGGTCAGTGCTGAGGGAGTGCTGCACTGTCTGAGGGTCAGTGCTGAGGGAGTGCTGCACTGTCTGAGGGTCAGTGCTGAGGGAGTGCTGCACTGTCTGAGGGTCAGTGCTGAGGGAGTTCTGCACTATCAGTGGGTCAGTACTGAGGGAGTGCTGCACTGTCTGAGGGTCAGTGCTGAGGGAGTGCTGCACTGTCAGAGGGTCAGTACTGAGGCAGTGTTGCACGGTCTGAGGGTCAGTGCTGAGGGAGTGCTGCACTGTCAGAGGGTCAGTACTGAGGCAGTGTTGCACGGTCTGAGGGTCAGTACTTAAGGAGTGCTGCACTGTCGGAGTATCAGTACTGAGGGAGTGCTGCTCAGTCAGAGGGTCAGTGCTGAGGGCGTGCTGCCCTGTCGGATGGTCAGTACTGTGGGAGTGCTGCACTGTCAGAGTGTCAATACTGAGTGAGTGCCGCACTGCCGGAGCGTCAGTACTGAGGGAGCGTCGCACTGTTAGAGTGTCAGTACTGAGGGAGTGCTGCACTTGTCAGAAGATCAGTACTGAGGGAGTGCTGTACTGTCAGACGCTCACTACTGAGGGAATGCTGCACTGTCAGAGGGTCAGTACTGAGGGAATGCTGCAGTAGTCAGAAGGTCAGTACTGAGGGAGTGCAGCACTGTCATAGGGTCAGTACTGAGGGAGTGCTGCACTGTCGGAGGGTCAGTACTGAGGGAGTGCTGTACTGTTGAAGCGACTATACTGAGGGAGTTCAACACTATCAGGGTGTCAGTACTGAGGGAGATCTGCACTGTCAGAGGATCAGTACTGAGGGAGTGCCGCATTGTTGGAAGGTCAGTACTGAGGGAGTGCTGCACTGTTGGAGGGTCAGTGCTGAGTGAGTGCCGCACTGTCGGAGGGACAGTGCTGAGGGAGCACCACACTGTCGGAGGGTCAGTACTGAGGGAGTGCTGCACTGTCTGAGGGTCAGTGCTGAGCGAGTGCTGCACTGTTGGAGGGTCAGTACTGTGGGAGTGCTGCACTGTTGGAGGGTCAGTACTGAGGGAGTGCTGCACTTTTGTAGGGTCACTACTGAGGGAGTGCCGCACTGTCAGAGGATCAGTACTGAGGGAGTGCCGCACTGTCAGAGGATCAGTACTGAGGGAGTGCTGCACTGTCACAGGGTCAATACTGAGTTAGTGCCGCACTGCTGGAGGGTCAGTACTGAGGGAGTGCTGCACTGTCGGAGGGTCAGTACTGAGGGAGCGTCGCACTGTTAGAGGGTCAGTACTGAGGGAATGCTGCACGTGTCAGTAGGTCAGTACTGAGGGAGTGCTGCACTGTTGGAGGGTCAGTACTGAGTGAGTGCTGCCCTGTCAGAGGGTCAGTACTGAGGGAGTGCTGCACTGTCAGAGGGTCAGTACTGAGGGAATGCTGCACTTGTCAGAAGGTCAGTACTGAGGGAGTGCTTCACTGTCGGAGGGTCAGTACTGAGGGAATGCTACACTGTCAGAGGGTCAGTACTGAGGGATTGCTGCACTGTCAGAAGGTCAGTACTGAGGGAGCGTCGCACTGTCAGAGTGTCAGTACTGAGGGAGTGCTGCACTGTCAGAGGATCAGTACTGAGGGAGTGCTGCACTGTCACAGGGTCAATACTGAGTTAGTGCCGCACTGCTGGAGGGTCAGTACTGAGGGAGTGCTGCACTGTCGGAGGGTCAGTACTGAGGGAGCGTCGCACTGTTAGAGGGTCAGTACTGAGGGAATGCTGCACGTGTCAGTAGGTCAGTACTGAGGGAGTGCTGCACTGTTGGAGGGTCAGTACTGAGTGAGTGCTGCCCTGTCAGAGGGTCAGTACTGAGGGAGTGCTGCACTGTCAGAGGGTCAGTAGTGAGGGAATGCTGCACTTGTCAGAAGGTCAGTACTGAGGGAGTGCTTCACTGTCGGAGGGTCAGTACTGAGGGAATGCTACACTGTCAGAGGGTCAGTACTGAGGGAATGCTACACTGTCGGAGGGTCAGTACTGAGGAAGCGCTGCACTGTCGGAGTGTCAGTACTGAGGGAATGCTGCACTGTCAGAGGGTCAGTACTGAGTGAGTGCTGCACTAACGGAGTGTCTTTACTGTAGGAGTGCTGCACTGTCGGAGGATCAGTAATGAGGGAGTGTTGCACTGTCGGAGGGTCAGTACTGAGGGAGTGCTGCACTGTCAGAGGGTCTGTACTGAGTGAGTGCTGCACTGTCAGAGGATCAGTACTGAGGGAGTGCTGTACTCTCAGAGGGTCAGTACTGAGGGAGTGCTGCACTTGTCAGAAGGTCAGTACTGAGGGAGCGCTACACTGTCGGAGGGTCAGTACTGAGGGAGTGCTGTACTGACGGAGTGTCAGTACTGAGGGAGTGCTGCACTGTCGGAGGGTCAGTACTGAGGGAGTGTCGCACTGTTAGAGGGTCAGTACTGAGGGAATGATGCATGTGTCAGCAGGTCAGTACTGATGGAGTGCTGCACTGTCGGAGGGTCAGTACTGAGGGAGTGCTGCACTGTCTGAGGTTCAGTGCTGAGGGAGTGCTGCGCTGTCTGAGGGTCAGTACTGAGGGAGTGCTGCACTGTCGGAGGGTCAGTACTGAGGGAGTGCTGCGCTGTCAGAGGATCATTACTGAGGGAGTGCTGTACTGACGGAGTGTCAGTACTGATGGAGTGCTGCACTGTCAGAGGGTCAGTTCTGAGTGAGTGCTATACTGTCGGAGGGTCAGTACTGTGGGAGTGCTGCACTGTCAGAGGGTCAGTTCTGAGTGAGTGCTATACTGTCGGAGGGTCAGTACTGTGGGAGTGCTGCACTAACGGAGTGTCTTTACTGTGGGAGTGCTGCACTGTCGGAGGATCAGTAATGAGGGAGTGTTGCACTGTCGGATGGTCAGTACTGAGGGATTGCTGCGCTGTCAGAGGATCAGTGCTGAGGGAGTGCTGTACTGTCGGAGGGTCAGTACTGAGCGAGTGCTGCACTATCGGAGTGTCTTTACTCTGGGAGTGCCGCACTGTCAGAGGATCAGTACTGAGTGAGTGCCGCACTGCCGGAGGGTCAGTACTGAGGAAGCGTTGCTTTGTTAGAGTGTCAGTACTGAGGGAATGCTGCACTGTTCGAGGGTCAGTAGTGAGGGAATGCTGCACTGTCGGAGGGTCATTACTGTGGGAGTGCTTCACTGTCGGAGGGTCATTACTGAGGGAGTGCTGCACTGTCGCAGGGTCATTACTGAGGGAGTGCTGCACTGTCGGAGGTTCATTACTGAGGGAGTGCTGCACTGTCGGAGGGTCAGTACTGAGGGAGGGCTGTACTGACGGAGTGTCAGTAGTGAGGGAGTGCTGCACTTTCAGAGGGTCAGTACTGAGGGAGTGCTGCACTGTCAGAGGGTCAGTACTGAGGGAGTGCTGCACTGTCAGAGGGTCAGTGCTCAGGAAGTGCTGCACTGTCGGAGGGTCATTACTGAGGGAGTGCTGCACTGTCGGAGGGTCAGTACTGAGGGAGGGCTGTACTGACGGAGGGTCAGTACTGAGGGAATGCCGTAATGTCGGATGGTCAGTACTGAGGGAGCGCCGCACTGTCGGAGGTTCAGTACTGAGGGAGTGCTGCACTGGCTGAGGGTCAGTGCTGAGGGAGTGCTGCACTGTCGGAGGGTCAGTACTGAGGGAGTGCTGTACTGACGGAGTGTCAGTACTGAGGGAGTGCTGCACTGTCAGAGTCTGAATACTGAGGGAGTTCTGCACTGTCAGTGGGTCAGTACTGAGGGAGTGCTGCACTGTCGGAGGGTCAGTACTGAGGGAGAGCTGCACTGGCTGTGGGTCAGTGCTGAGGGAGTGCTGCACTGTCAGAGGGTCAGTACTGTGGGAGTGCTGCACTGTCGGAGGATCAGTAATGAGGGAGTGTTGCACTGTCGGATGGTCAGTACTGAGGGATTGCTGCGCTGTCAGAGGATCAGTGCTGAGGCAGTGCTGTACTGTCGGAGGGTCAGTACTGAGCGAGTGCTGCACTAACGGAGTGTCTTTACTCTGGGAGTGCCGCACTGTCAGAGGATCAGTACTGAGTGAGTGCCGCACTGCCGGAGGGTCAGTACTGAGGAAGCGTTGCTTTGTTAGAGTGTCAGTACTGAGGGAATGCTGCACTGTTCGAGGGTCAGTACTGAGGGAATGCTGCACTGTCGGAGGGTCAGTACTGAGGGAGGGCTGTACTGACGGAGTGTCAGTAGTGAGCGAGTGCTGCGCTTTCAGAGGGTCAGTACTGAGGGAGTGCTGCACTTGTCAGAAGGTCAGTACTGAGGGAGTGCTGCACTGTCAGAGGGTCAGTACTGAATGAGTGCCGCACTGACGGAGGGTCAGTACTGAGGGAATGCCGTAATGTCGGATGGTCAGTACTGAGGGAGCGCCGCACTGTCGGAGGGTCAGTACTGAATGAGTGCTGCACTGTCTGAGGGTCAGTGCTGAGCGAGTGCTGCACTGTTGGAGGGTCAGTACTGTGGGAGTGCTGCACTGTCGGAGAGTCAATTCTGGGCGCGTTCTGCACTTTCGGAGGGTCAGTACTGAGCGAGTGTTGCATTTTTGTAGGGTCACTACTGAGGGAGTGCCGCATTGTCAGAGGATCAGTACTGAGGGAGTGCTGCACTGTCAGAGGGTCAGTACTCAGGAAGTGCTGCACTGTCGGAGGGTCATTACTGAGGGAGTGCTGCACTGTCGGAGGGTGATTACTGAGGGAGTGCTGCACTGTCGGAGGGTCAGTACTGAGGGAGTGCTGCACTGTCGGAGGGTCAGTACTGAGGGAGTGCTGAACTGTCAGAGGATCAGTACTGAGGGAGCGCTGCACTGTCAGAGGGTCAGTACTGAGGGAGTGCTGCACTGTTGAAGGGACTATACTGAGGGAGTTCAACGCTATCAGCGTGTCAGTACTGAGGGAGATCTGCACTGTCAGAGGATCAGTACTGAGGGAGTGCTGTACTGTCAGAGAGTCAGTACTGTGGGAGTGCTGCACTGTCGGAGTGTCTTTACTGTGGGATTGCTGCACTGTCGGAGGGTCAGCACTGAGGGAGTGCTGCACTGTCGGATGGTCAGTACTGAGGGAGTGCTGCACTGTCAGAGTGTCTTTACTGTGGGAGTGCTGCACTGTCGGAGGGTCAGTACTGAGGGAGTGCTGCACTGTCGGATGGTCAGTATTATGGGAGTGCTGCACTGTCGGATGGTCAGTTCTGGGCGAGTGTTGCACTTTCGGAGGGTCAGGACTGAGTGAATGCTGCTCTTGTCCGAAGTTCAGTACTGAGTGATTGCTGCACTGTCAGAGGGTCAGTACTGAGGGAGTGCTGCACTGTCGGAGGGTCAGTACTGAGGGAGTGCTGCACTGTCAGAGGGTCAGTGCTGAGCGAGTGCTGCACTGTTGGAGGGTCAGTACTGAGGGAGTGCTGCACTGTCGGATGGTCAGTACTGATGGAGTGCTGCACTGTCGGAGGGTCAGTGCTGAGGGAGTGCTGCGCTGTCGGAGGGTCAGTACTGAGGGAGTGCTGCACTGTCGGAGGGTCAGTACTGAGGGAGTGCTGCACGGTCGGAGGGTCAATACTGTGTGAGTGCCGCACTGACGGAGGGTCAGTACTGAGGGAGTGCTGCACTGTCTGAAGGTCAGTACTGAGGGAGTGTTGCACTGTTCGGAGTATCAGTACTGAGGGAGTGCTGCTCTGTCAGAGGGTCAGTGCTGAGGGAGTGCTGCACTGTCGGATGGTCAGTACTGAGGGAGTGCTGCACAGTCAGAGGGTCAGTACTGAGGGAGTGCTGCACTGTCAGAGGGTCAATTCTGGGCGAGTGCTGCACTTTCGGAGGGTCAGTACTGAGCGAGTGTTGCACTTTTGTAGGGTCAGTACTGAGGGAGTGCCGCACTGTCAGAGGGTCAATACTGAGGGAGTGCTGCACTGTCGGAGGGTCAGTACTGTGGGAGTGCTGCACTAATGGAGTGTCTTTACTGTAGGAGTGCTGCACTGTCAGAGGATCAGTAATGAGGGAGTGTTGCACTGTCGGAGGGTCAGTACTGAGGGAGTGCTGCACTGTCAGAGGGTCAGTACTGAGGGAGTGCTGCACTGTCAGAGGATCAGTATTGAGGGAGTGCTGTACTGTCGGAGGGTCAGTACTGAGGGAGTGCTGTACTGTCAGAGGTTCAGTACTGAGTGAGTGCTGTACTGTCGGAGGGTCAGTACTGAGGGAGTGCTGCAGTGTCTGAGGGTCAGTGCTGAGCGAGTGCTGCACTGTCGGAGGGTCAGTACTGAGGGAGCGCTGCACTGTCTGAGGGTCAGTACTGAGGGAGTGCTGCACTGTCTGAGGGTCAGTGCTGAGCGAGTGCTGCACTGTTGGAGGGTCAGTACTGAGGGAGTGCTGCACTGTCGGAGGGTCAATTCTGGGCGCGTTCTGCACTTTCGGAGGGTCAGTACTGAGCGAGTGTTGCATTTTTGTAGGGTCACTACTGAGGGAGTGCCGCATTGTCAGAGGATCAGTACTGAGGGAGTACTGCACTGTCAGAGGGTCAGTACTCAGGAAGTGCTGCACTGTCGGAGGGTCATTACTGAGGGAGTGCTGCACTGTCGGAGGGTGATTACTGAGGGAGTGCTGCACTGTCGGAGGGTCAGTACTGAGGGAGGGCTGTACTGACGGAGGGTCAGTACTGAGGGAGTGCTGCACTGTCAGAGGGTCAGTACTGAGGGAGTGCTGCACTGTCGGAGGGTCAGTACTGAGGGAGTGCTGCACTGTCGGAGGGTCAGTACTGAGGGAGTGCTGCACTTGTCAGAAGGTCAGTACGGAGGGAGCGCTGCACTGTCAGAGGGTCAGTACTGAGGGAGCATCGCTCTGTCAGAGGGTCAGTACCGAGGGAGTGCTGCACTGTCAGAGGGTCAGTACTGAGTGAGTGCTGTACTGTCAGAGGGTCAGTACTGAGGGAGCGCTGCACTGTCAGAGGGTCAGTACTGAGGGAGTGCTGTACTGTCAGAGGGTCAGTACTGAGGGAGTGCTGCACTGTCGGATGGTCAGTACTGAGGGAGTGCTGTACTGTCGGAGGGTCAGTACTGAGGGAGTGCTGCACTGTCTGAGGGTCAGTAATGTGGGTGTGCTGCACTGTCAGAGGGTCAGTTCTGGGCGAGTTCTGCACTTTCGGAGGGTCAGTACTGAGCGAGTGTTGCACTTTTGTAGGGTCACTACTGAGGGAGTGCCGCACTGTCAGAGGATCAGTACTGAGGGAGTGCTGCCCTGTCAGAGGATCAGTACCGAGGGAGTGCCGCACTGTCAGAGGGTCAGTACTGAGGGAGTGCTGCACTGTTGGAGGGTCAGGACTGAGGGAGTGCTGCACTGTCAGAGGGTCAGTACTGAGCGAGTGCTGCACTGTCGGAGGGTCAGTACTGAGGGAGTGCTGCACTGTCGGAGGGTCAGTACCGAGGGAGTGCCGCAATGTCCGATGGTCAGTACTGAGGGAGCGCCGCACTGTCGGAGTGTCTTTACTGTGGGAGTGCTCCTCTGTCGGAGTGCCAGGACTGAGGGAGTGCTGCACTGTCGGAGGGCCAGTACTGAGGGAGTGCTGCACTGTCTGAGGGTCAGTGCTGAGGGAGTGCTGCACTGTCGGAGGGTCAGTGCTGCGGGAGTGCTGCACTGTCGCAGGGTCGGTAATGGGGGAGTGTTGCACTGTCGGAGGGTCAGTACTGAGGGAGTGCTGCACTGTTCGGACTATCAGTACTGAGGGAGTGCTGCTCTGTCAGAGGGTCAGTGCTGAGGGAGTGCTGCACTGTCGGATGGTCAGTACTGAGGGAGTGCTGCACAGTCAGAGGGTCAATTCTTGGCGAGTGCTGCACTTTCGGAGGGTCAGTACTGAGCGAGTGTTGCACTTTTGTAGGGTCAGTACTGAGGGAGTGCCGCACTGTCAGAGGGTCAGTACTGAGGGAGTGCTGCACTGTTGGAGGGTCAGGACTGAGGGAGTGCTGCACTGTCAGAGGGTCAGTACTGAGCGAGTGCTGCACTGCCGGAGGGTCAGTACTGAGGGAGCGTCGCACTGTTAGAGGGTCAGTACTGAGGGAGTGCTGCATTGTCGGAGGGTCAGTACTGAGGGAGTGCTGCACTGTCAGAGGGTCAGTACTGAGGGAGTGCTGCACTTGTCAGAAGGTCAGTACTGAGGGAGTGTTGCACTGTCAGAGGGTCAGTACTGAGGGAGCGTCGGACTGTCAGAAGGTCAGTACTGAGGGAGCGCTGCACTGTCAGAGGGTCAGTACTGAGGGAGTGCTGTACTGTTGAAGGGACTATACTGAGGGAGTTCAACGCTATCAGCGTGTCAGTACTGAGGGAGATCTGCACTGTCAGAGGATCAGTACTGAGGGAGTGCCGCATTGTTGGAGGGTCAGTACTGAGGGAGTGCTGCACTGTTGGAGGGTCAGTGCTGAGGTAGTGCTGCACTGTCAGAGGGTCAGTACTGAGGGAGTGTTGCACGGTCTGAGGGTCAGTACTGAGGGAGTGCTGCACTGTCAGAGGGTCAGTACTGAGGGAGCGCTGCACTGTCGGAGGGTCAGTGCTGAGGCAGCGCTGCACTGTCAGAGGGTCAGTACTGAGGGAACGCTGCACTGTCAGAGGGTCAATACTGAGTGAGTGCTGCACTGCCGGAGGGTCAGTACTGAGGGAGTGCTGCACTGTCGGAGTGTCTTTACTTTGGAAGTGCTGCACTGTCGGAGGGTCAGTAATGAGGGAGGGTTGCACTGTTCGGAGTATCAGTACTGAGGGAGTGCTGCTCTGTCAGAGGGTCAGTGCTGAGGGAGTGCTGCACTGTCGGATGGTCAGTACTGAGGGAGTGCTGCACAGTCAGAGGGTCAATTCTGGGCGAGTGCTGCACTTTCGGAGGGTCAGTACTGAGCGAGTGTTGCACTTTTGTAGGGTCAGTACTGAGGGAGTGCCGCACTGTCAGAGGATCAGTACTGAGGGAATGCTGCACTGTCAGAGGGTCAATACTGAGTGAGTGCCGCACTGCCGGAGGGTCAGTACTGAGGCAGCGTCGCACTGTCGGATGGTCAGTACTGAGGGAGTGCTGCACTTGTCAGGAGGTCAGTACTGAGGGAGTGTTGCACTGTCAGAGGGTCAGTACTGAGGGAGTGCTGCACTGTCGGAGGGTCAGTACTGAGGGAGTGCTGCACTGTCGGAGTGTCAGTACTGAGGGAGTGCTGCACTGTCAGAGGGTCAGTACTGAGGGAGTGCCGCACTGTCAGAGGATCAGTACTGAGGGAATGCTGCACTGTCAGAGGGTCAATACTGAGTGAGTGCCGCACTGCCGGAGGGTCAGTACTGAGGCAGCGTCGCACTGTCGGATGGTCAGTACTGAGGGAGTGCTGCACTGTCAGAGGGTCAGTACTGAGGGAGATCTGCACTGTCAGAGGATCAGTACTGAGGGCGTGCCGCATTGTTGGAGGGTCAGTACCGAGGGAGTGTTGCACTGTCAGAGGATCAGTAATGAGGGAGTGTTGCACTGTCGGAGGGTCAGTACTGAGGGAGTGCTGTACTGTCGGAGGGTCAGTACTGAGGGAGTGCTGTACTGACGGAGTGTCAGTACTGAGAGAGTGCTGTACTGTCAGAGGTTCAGTACTGAGTGAGTGCTGTACTGTCGGAGGGTCAGTACTGAGGGAGTGCTGCAGTGTCTGAGGGTCAGTGCTGAGGGAGTGCTGTACTGACGGAGTGTCAGTACTGAGAGAGTGCTGTACTGTCAGAGGGTCAGTACTGAGTGAGTGCTGTACTGACGGAGTGTCAGTACTGAGGGAGTGCTGCAGTGTCTGAGGGTCAGTGCTGAGCGAGTGCTGCACTGTCGGAGGGTCAGTACTGAGGGAGCGCTGCACTGTCTGAGGGTCAGTACTGAGGGAGTGCTGCACTGTCTGAGGGTCAGTACTGAGGGAGTGCTGCACTGTCGGAGGGTCAGTACTCAGGAAGTGCTGCACTGTCGGAGGGTCATTACTGAGGGAGTGCTGCACTGTCGGAGGGTGATTACTGAGGGAGTGCTGCACTGTCGGAGGGTCAGTACTGAGGGAGGGCTGCACTGTCAGAGGGTCAGTACTGAGCGAGTGCTGCACTTTCAGAGGGTCAGTACTGAGGGAGTGCTGCACTGTCAGAGGGTCAGTACTGAGGGAGTGCTGCACTTGTCAGAAGGTCAGTACTGAGGGAGTGCTGTACTGTCAGAGGGTCAGTACTGAGGGAGTGCTGCACTGTCGGATGGTCAGTACTGAGGGAGTGCTGTACTGTCGGAGGGTCAGTAATGTGGGAGTGCTGCACTGTCAGAGGGTCAGTTCTGGGCGAGTTCTGCACTTTCGGAGGATCAGTACTGAGGGAGTGATGCACTGTCAGAGGGTCAGTACTGAGGGAGTGCTGCACTGTCAGAGGGTCAGTACTGAGGGAGTGCTGCACTGTCGGATGGTCAGGACTGAGGGAGTGTTGCACTGTCGGAAGGTCAGTACTGAGGGAGTGCTGCACTGTCAGAGGGTCAGTGCTGAGGGAGTGATGCACTGTCAGAGGGTCAGTGCTGAGGGAGTGATGCACTGTCTGAGGGTCAGTGCTGAGGGAGTGCTTCACTGTCGGAGGGTCAGTACTGTGGGAGTGCTGCACTAACGGAGTGTCCTTACTGTGGGAGTGCTTCGCTGTCGGAGGGTCAGTAATATGGGAGTGTTGCACTGTCGGAGGGTCAGTACTGAGGGAGTGCTGCGCTGTCAGAGGGTCTGTGCTGAGGGAGTGCTGTACTGTCGGAGGGTCAGTACTGAGGGAGTGCTGCACTGTCAGAGGGTCAGTACTGAGGGAGTGCTGCGCTGTCAGAGGGTCTGTGCTGAGGGAGTGCTGTACTGTCGGAGGGTCAGTACTGAGGGAGTGCTGCACTTGTCAGAAGGTCAGTACTGAGGGAGTGCTGCGCTGTCAGAGGGTCTGTGCTGAGGGAGTGCTGTACTGTCGGAGGGTCAGTACTGAGGGAGTGCTGCACTTGTCAGAAGGTCAGTACTGTGGGAGTGCTGCACTGTCAGAGGGTCAGTACTGAGGGAGTGCTGTACTGACGGAGCGTCAGTACTGAGGGAGTGCTGCACTGTCAGAGGGTCAGTACTGAGGAAGTGCTGCACTGTCAGAGGGTCAGTACTGAGTGAGTGCTGCACTGTCGGAGGGTCAGTACTGAGGGAGTGCTGCACTGTCAGAGGGTCAGTACTGAGGGAGCGCTGCACTGTCAGAGGGTCAGTACTGAGGGAGTGCTGTACTGTCAGAGGGTCAGTACTGAGGGAGTGCTGCACTGTCGGATGGTCAGTACTGAGGGAGTGCTGTACTGTCGGAGGGTCAGTACTGAGGGGGTGCTGCACTGTCTGAGGGTCAGTAATGTGGGAGTGCTGCACTGTCAGAGGGTCAGTTCTGGGCGAGTTCTGCACTTTCGGAGGATCAGTACTGAGGGAGTGATGCACTGTCAGAGGGTCAGTACTGAGGGAGTGCCGCACTGACGGAGGGTCAGTACTGAGGGAATGCTGCACTGTCAGAGGGTCAGTACTGAGGGAGTGCTGCACTGTCAGAGGGTCAGTACTGAGGGAGTGCTGCACTGTCAGAGGGTCAGTACTGAGGGAGTGCTGCACTGTCGGAGGGTCAGTACTGAGGGAGTGCTGCACTGTCGGAGGGTCAGTGCTGAGGGAGTGCTGCACTGTCGGAGGGTCAGTGCTGCGGGAGTGCTGCACTGTCGCAGGGTCGGTAATGAGGGAGTGTTGCACTGTCGGAGGGTCAGTACTGAGGGAGTGCTGCACTGTTCGGACTATCAGTACTGAGGGAGTGCTGCTCTGTCAGAGGGTCAGTGCTGAGGGAGTGCTGCACTGCCGGAGGGTCAGTACTGAGGGAGTGCTGCACTGTTAGAGGGTCAGTACTGAGGGAATGATGCACGTGTCAGTAGGTCAGTACTGAGGGAATGCTGCACTGTTGGAGGGTCAGTACTGAGTGAGTGCTGCCCTGTCAGAGGGTCAGTACTGAGGGAGTGCTGCACTGTCAGAGGGTCAGTACTGAGGGAGATCTGCAATGTCAGAGGGTCAGTACTGAGGGAGTGCTGCACTGTCAGAGGGTCAGTACTGAGGGAGATCTGCAATGTCAGAGGGTCAGTACTGAGTGAGTGCTGCACTGTCAGAGGGTCAGTACTGAGGGAGTGCTGCACTGTCAGAGGGTCGGTACTGTGGGAGGGCTGCACTGTCAGAGAGTCAGTACTGAGGGAGCGCCGCACTGTCGGAGGGTCAGTACTGAGGGAGTGCTACACTGTTGGAGGGTCAGTACTAAGGGAGCGCTGCACTGTCAGAGGGTCAGTACTGAGGGAGTGCTGCACTGTAAGAGGGTCAGTACTGAGGGAATGCTGCACTTGTCTGAAGGTTAGTACTGAGGGAGTCAGTAATGAGGGAGTGCTGCACTGTCGTATGGTCAGTACTGAGGGAGTGCTGTACTGACGGAGTGTCACTACTGAGGGAGTGCTGCACTGTCAGAGGGTCAGTACTGAGGGAGATCTGCAATGTCAGAGGGTCAGTACTGAGGGAGATCTGCAATGTCAGAGGGTCAGTACTGAGGGAGTGCTGCACTGTCAGAGGGTCAGTACTGAGGGAGATCTGCAATGTCAGAGGGTCAGTACTGAGTGAGTGCTGCACTGTCAGAGGGTCAGTACTGAGGGAGTGCTGCACTGTCAGAGGGTCGGTACTGTGGGAGGGCTGCACTGTCGGAGTGTCTTTACTGTGTGAGTACTGCACTCTTGGAGGTTCAGCACTGAGGGAGTGCTGCATTGTCGGATGTTCAGTAATGTGGGAGTGCTTCACTTTCGGATGGTCAGTACTGTGGGAGTGCTGCACTGTCAGAGGGTCAGTTCTGGGCGAGTGCTGCACTTTCGGAGGGTCAGTACTGAGCGAGTATTGCACTTTTGTATGGTCAGTACTGAGGGAGTGCCGCACTGTCAGAGGATCAGTACTGAGGGAACGCTGCACTGTCAGAGGGTCAATTCTGTGTGAGTGCTGCACTGCCGGAGGGTCAGTACTGAGGGAGTGCTGCACTGTCTGAGGGTCAGTACTGAGGGAGATCTGCAATGTCAGAGGGTCAGTACTGAGGTAGCGTTGCACTCTCAGAGCGTCAGTACTGAGGGAGTGCCGCACTGTCAGAGGGTCAGTACTGAGTGAGTGCTGCACTGACGGAGGGTCAGTACTGAGGGAGTGCTGCACTGTCAGAGGGTCAGTACTGAGGGAGTGCTGCACTGTCAGAGGGTCAGTACTGAGGGAGTGCTGCACTGTCGGAGGGTCAGTACTGAGTGAGTGCTGCACTGACGGAGGGTCAGTACTGAGGGAATGCTGCACTGTCAGAGGGTCAGTACTGAGGGAGTGCTGCACTGTCAGAGGGTCAGTACTGAGGGAGTGCTGCACTGTCGGAGGGTCAGTACTGAGTGAGTGCTGCACTGACGGAGGGTCAGTACTGAGGGAGTGCTGCTCTGTCAGACGGTCAGTACTGAGGGAGTGCTACACTGTCAGAGGGTCAGTACTGAGGGAGTGCTGCACTGTCAGAGGGTCAGTACTGAGTGAGTGCTGCACTGACGGAGGGTCAGTACTGAGGGAGTGCTGCTCTGTCAGACGGTCAGTACTGAGGGAATGCTGCACTTGTCTGAAGGTTAGCACTGAGGGAGTCAGTAATGAGGGAGTGCTGCACTGTCGTATGGTCAGTACTGAGGGAGTGCTGTACTGACGGAGTGTCACTACTGAGGGAGTGCTGCACTGTCAGAGGGTCAGTACTGAGGGAGATCTGCAATGTCAGAGGGTCAGTACTGAGGGAGATCTGCAATGTCAGAGGGTCAGTACTGAGGGAGTGCTGCACTGTCAGAGGGTCAGTACTGAGGGAGTGCTGCACTGTCAGAGGGTCAGTACTGAGGGAGTGCTGCACTGTCAGAGAGTCAGTACTGAGGGAGTGCTGCACTGTCAGAGGGTCAGTACTGAGTGAGTGCTGCACTGTCAGAGGGTCAGTACTGAGGGAGTGCTGCCCTGTCAGAGCGTCAGTACTGAGGGAGCGTCGCACTGTCAGAGGGTCAGTACTGAGCGAGTGCCGCACTGTTGGAGGGTCAGTACTGAGGGAGTGCTGTACTGTCGGAGTGTCAGTACTGAGGGAGTGCTGTACTGTCAGAGGGTCAGTACTGAGGGAGTGCTGCTCTGTCAGAGGGTCAGTACTGAGGGAGTGCTTCACTGTCGGAGGGTCAGTACTGAGGGAGAGCTTCACTGTTGGAGGGTCAGTACTGAGGGAGTGCTGCACTGTCGGACTGTCCTTACTGTGGGAGTGCTTCGCTGTCGGAGGGTCAGTAATAAGCGAGTGTTGCACTGTCGGAGGGTCAGTACTGAGGCAACGTCTCACTGTTAGAGTGTCAGTACTGACGGAATGCTGCACTGTTGGAGGGTCAGTACTGAGGGAGCGTCGCACTGTCAGAGGGTCAGTACTGAGGGAGTGCTGCACTTTCAGAGGGTCAGTACTGAGGGAGTGCTGCACTGTCGGTGGGTCAGTACTGAGGGAGTGCTGCACTGTCGGAGGGTCAGTACTGAGGGAGTGCTGCACTGTCAGAGGGTCAGTACTGAGTGTGTGCTGCACTGTCTGAGGGTCAGTGCTGAGGGAGTGCAGCACTGTCGGTGGGTCAGTAATGAGGGAATGCTGTACTGTCGGAGGGACAGTACTGAGGGAGAGCTGCACTGTCTGAGGGTCAGTACTGAGGGAGTGCTGCACTGTCGGAGGGTCAGTACTGAGGGAGTGCTCCACTGTCGGAGGGTCAGTACTGAGGGAGTGCTGTACTGACGGAGTGTCAGTACTGAGGGAGTGCTGCACTGTCAGAGGGACAGTACTGAGGGAGTGCTGCACTGTCGGATGGTCAGTACTGAGGGAGTGCTGCACTGTCAGATGGTCAGTTCTGGGCGAGTGTTGCACTTTTGGAGGGTCAGGACTGAGAGAGTGTTGCACTGTTGGAGTGTCAGTAAAGAGGGAGTGCCGCACTGTCAGATGATCAGTGCTGAGGGAACGTTGCACTGTCAGAGAGTCATTACTGAGTGAGCGCCGCACTGCCGGAGGGTCAGTATTGAGGGAGCGTAGCACTTGTCAGGAGGTCAGTACTGAGGGAGTGCTGCACTGTCGGATGGTCAGTACTGAGGGAGAGCTGCACTGTCAGAGGGTCAGTACTGAGGGAGTGCTGCACTGTCAGAGGGTCAGTACTGAGGGAGTGCTGCACTGTCAGAGGGTCAGTACTGAGGGAGTGCTGCACTGTCAGAGGGTCAGTACTGAGGGAGTGCTGCACTTTCAGAGCGTCAGTACTGAGGGACTGCTGCACTGTCGGAGGGTCAGTACTGAGGGAGTGCTGTACTGACGGAGTGTCAGTACTGAGGGAGTGCTGCACTGTCGGAGGGTCAGTACCGAGGGAATGCTGCACTGTCAGAGGATCAGTACTGTGGGAGTGCTGCACTGTCGGAGAGTCAGTACTGAGGGAGTGCTGCACTGTCAGAGAGTCAGTACTGAGGGTGAGCTGCCTTGTCGGAGGGTCAGTACTGAGGGAGTGCTGCACTGTCAGAGGGACAGTACTGAGGGAGTGCTGCACTGTCAGAGGGTCAGTACTGAGTGAGTGCTGCACTGACGGAGGGTCAGTACTGAGGGAGTGCTGCTCTGTCAGACGGTCAGTACTGAGGGAATGCTGCACTTGTCTGAAGGTTAGCACTGAGGGAGTCAGTAATGAGGGAGTGCTGCACTGTCGTATGGTCAGTACTGAGGGAGTGCTGTACTGACGGAGTGTCACTACTGAGGGAGTGCTGCACTGTCAGAGGGTCAGTACTGAGGGAGATCTGCAATGTCAGAGGGTCAGTACTGAGGGAGATCTGCAATGTCAGAGGGTCAGTACTGAGGGAGTGCTGCACTGTCAGAGGGTCAGTACTGAGGGAGTGCTGCACTGTCAGAGGGTCAGTACTGAGTGAGTGCTGCACTGTCAGAGAGTCAGTACTGAGGGAGTGCTGCACTGTCAGAGGGTCAGTACTGAGTGAGTGCTGCACTGTCAGAGGGTCAGTACTGAGGGAGTGCTGCCCTGTCAGAGCGTCAGTACTGAGGGAGCGTCGCACTGTCAGAGGGTCAGTACTGAGCGAGTGCCGCACTGTTGGAGGGTCAGTACTGAGGGAGTGCTGTACTGTCGGAGTGTCAGTACTAAGGGAGTGCTGCACTGTCAGAGGGTCAGTACTGAGGGAGTGCTGCACTGTCAGAGGGTCAGTACTGAGGGAGTGCTTCACTGTCGGAGGGTCAGTACTGAGGGAGTGCTTCACTGTCGGAGGGTCAGTACTGAGGGAGTGCTGCACTAACGGACTGTCCTTACTGTGGGAGTGCTTCGCTGTCGGAGGGTCAGTAATAAGCGAGTGTTGCACTGTCGGAGGGTCAGTACTGAGGCAACGTCTCACTGTTAGAGTGTCAGTACTGACGGAATGCTGCACTGTTGGAGGGTCAGTACTGAGGGAGCGTCGCACTGTCAGAGGGTCAGTACTGAGGGAGTGCTGCACTTTCAGAGGGTCAGTACTGAGGGAGTGCTGCACTGTTGGAGGGTCAGTACTGAGGGAGTGCTGTACTGTCGGAGGGTCAGTACTGAGTGAGTGCTGCACTGTCAGAGGATCAGTACTGAGTGAGTGCTGCACTGTCTGAGGGTCAGTACTGAGGGACTGCTGCACTGTCGGAGGGTCAGTACTGAGGGAGTGCTGCACTGTCAGAGGGACAGTACTGAGGGACTGCTGCACTGTCGGAGGGTCAGTACTGAGGGAGTGCTGTACTGACGGAGTGTCAGTACTGAGGGAGTGCTCCACTGTCGGAGGGTCAGTACTGAGGGAGTGCTGTACTGACGGAGTGTCAGTACTGAGGGAGTGCTGCACTGTCAGAGGGACAGTACTGAGGGAGTGCTGCACTGTCGGATGGTCAGTACTGAGGGAGTGCTGCACTGTCAGATGGTCAGTTCTGGGCGAGTGTTGCACTTTTGGAGGGTCAGGACTGAGAGAGTGTTGCACTGTTGGAGTGTCAGTAAAGAGGGAGTGCCGCACTGTCAGATGATCAGTGCTGAGGGAACGTTGCACTGTCAGAGAGTCATTACTGAGTGAGCGCCGCACTGCCGGAGGGTCAGTATTGAGGGAGCGTAGCACTTGTCAGGAGGTCAGTACTGAGGGAGTGCTGCACTGTCGGATGGTCAGTACTGAGGGAGTGCTGCACTGTGAGAGAGTCAGTACTGAGGGAGAGCTGCACTGTCAGAGGGTCAGTACTGAGGGAGTGCTGCACTGTCAGAGGGTCAGTATTGAGGGAGTGCTGCACTGTCAGAGGGTCAGTACTGAGGGAGTGCTACACTTTCAGAGCGTCAGTACTGAGGGACTGCTGCACTGTCGGAGGGTCAGTACTGAGGGAGTGCTGTACTGACGGAGTGTCAGTACTGAGGGAGTGCTGCACTGTCGGAGGGTCAGTACCGAGGGAATGCTGCACTGTCAGAGGATCAGTACTGTGGGAGTGCTGCACTGTCGGAGAGTCAGTACTGAGGGAGTGCTGCACTGTCAGAGAGTCAGTACTGAGGGTGAGCTGCCTTGTCGGAGGGTCAGTACTGAGGGAGTGCTGCACTGTCAGAGGGACAGTACTGAGGGAGTGCTGCACTGTCGGATGGTCAGTACTGAGGGAGTGCTGCACTGTCGGATGGTCAGTGCTGCACTGTCGGAAGGTCAGTACTGAGTGACTGCCGCACTGACGGAGGGTCAGTACTGAGGGAGTGCTGCACTGTCTGAGGTTCAGTGCTGCGGGAGTGCTGCACTGTCGGAGGGTCAGTGCTGAGGGAGTGCTGCACTGTCGGAGGGTCAGTACTGAGGGAGTGCTGCACTGTCTGAGGTTCAGTGCTGCGGGAGTGCTGCACTGTCGGAGGGTCAGTACTGAGGGAGTGCTGCACTGTCGGAGTGTCTTTACTTTGGAAGTGCTGCACTGTCGGAGGGTCAGTAATGAGGGAGGGTTGCACTGTTCGGAGTATCAGTACTGAGGGAGTGCTGCTCTGTCAGAGGGTCAGTTCTGAGGGAGTGCTGCACTTTCGGAGGGTCAGTACTGAGCGAGTGTTGCACTTTTGTAGGGTCAGTACTGAGGGAGTGCCGCACTGTCAGAGGATCAGTACTGAGGGAACGCTGCACTGTCAGAGGGTCAATACTGAGTGAGTGCCGCACTGCCGGAGGGTCAGTACTGAGGGAGTGCTGCACTGTTAGAGGGTCAGTACTGAGGGAGTGCTGCACTGTCGGAGGGTCAGTACTGAGGGAGTGCTGCACTGTCAGAGGGTCAGTACTGAGGGAGCGTCGCACTGTCAGAGGGTCAGTACTGAGCGAGTGCCGCACTGTCAGAGGGTCAGTACTGAGGGAGTGCTGTACTGTCGGAGTGTCAGTACTAAGGGAGTGCTGCACTGTCAGAGGGTCAGTACTGAGGGAGTGCTGTACTGTTGAAGGGTCAATACTGAGGGAGTTCTGCACTATCAGGGGGTCAGTACTGAGGGAGATCTGCACTGTCAGAGGGTTAGTAATGAGTGAGTGCAGCACTGACGGAGGAACAGTACTGAGGGAGTGCTGCACTGTCGGATGGTCAGGACTGAGGGAGTGTTGCACTGTCGGAAGGTCAGTGCTGAGGGAGTGCTGCACTGTCTGAGGGTCAGTGCTGAGGGAGTGCTTCACTGTCGGAGGGTCAGTACTGAGGGAGTGCTGCACTAACGGAGTGTCCTTACTGTGGGAGTGCTTCGCTGTCGGAGGGTCAGTAATAAGGGAGTGTTGCACTGTCGGAGGGTCAGTACTGAGGGAGTGCTGCGCTGTCAGAGGATCAGTGCTGAGGGAGTGCTGTACTGTCGGAGGGTCAGTACTGAGCGAGTGCTGCACTAACGGAGTGTCTTTACTCTGGGAGTGCCGCACTGCCGGAGGGTCTGTACTGAGTGAGTGCCGCACTGCCGGAGGGTCAGTACTGAGGCAACGTCTCACTGTTAGAGTGTCAGTACTGACGGAATGCTGCACAGTTGGAGGGTCAGTACTGAGGGAGTGCTGCACTGTTGGAGGGTCAGTACTGAGTGAGTGCTGCCCTGTCAGAGGGTCAGTACTGAGGGAGCGTCGCACTGTCAGAGAGTCAGTACTGAGGGAGTGCTGCAATGTCGGATGGTCAGTACTGAGGGAGCGCCGCACTGTCGGAGGTTCAGTACTGAGGGAGTGCTGCACTGTCAGAGGGTCAGTACTGAGGGAGTGCTGCACTGTCAGAGGGTCAGTACTGAGGGAGTGCTGCACTGTCGGAGGGTCAGTACTGAGGGAGTGCTGCACTGTCAAGGGTCAGTACTGAGGGAGCACTGCAGTGCCAGAGGGTCAGTACTGAGGGAGTGCAGCACTGTCAGAGGGTCAGTACTGAGGGAGTGCTGCACTGTCAGAGGGTCAGTACTGAGGGAGTGCTGCACTGTCAGAGGTCAGTACTGAGGGAGTGCTGCACTGTCGGAGGTCAGTACTGAGGGAGTGCTGCACTGTCAGAGGGTCAGTACTGAGGGAGTGCTGCACTGTCTGAGGGTCAGTACTGAGGGAGTGCTGCACTGTCGGAGGGTCAGTACTGAGGGAGTGCTGCACTGTCAGAGGGTCAGTACTGAGGGAGTGCTGCACTGTCAGAGGGTCAGTACTGAGGGAGTGCTGCACTGTCAGAGGGTCAGTACTGAGGGAGTGCTGCACTGTCAGAGGGTCAGTACTGAGGGAGTGCTGCACTGTCAGAGGGTCAGTACTGAGGGAGTGCTGCACTGTCAGAGGGTCAGTACTGAGGGAGTGCTGCACTGTCAGAGGTCAGTACTGAGGGAGTGCTGCACTGTCGGAGGGTCAGTACTGAGGGAGTGCTGCACTGTCAGAGGGTCAGTACTGAGGGAGTGCTGCACTGTCGCAGGGTCAGTACTGAGGGAGTGCTGCACTGTAGGAGGGTCAGTACTGAGGGAGTGCTGCACTGTCAGAGGGTCAGTACTGAGGGAGTGCTGCACTGTCAGAGAGTCAGTACTGAGGGAGTGCTGCACTGTCAGAGGGTCAGTACTGAGGGAGTGCTGCACTGTCAGAGGGTCAGTACTGAGGGAGTGCTGCACTGTCAGAGTGTCAGTACTGAGTGAGTGCTGCACTGTCGGAGGGTCAGTACTGAGGGAGTGCCGCACTGTAGGAGGGTCAGTACTGAGGGAGTGCTGCACTGTCTGAGGGTCAGTACTGAGGGAGCGCTGCACTGTCAGAGGGTCAGTACTGAGGGAATGCTGCACTTGTCAGTAGGTCAGTACTGAGGGAGTGCTGCACTGTCAGAGGGTCAGTACTGAGGGAGTGCTGCACTGTCAGAGGGTCAGTACTGAGGGAGTGCTGCACTGTCGGAGGGTCAGTACTGAGGGAGTGCTGCACTGTCAGAGGTCAGTACTGAGGGAGTGCTGCACTGTCGGAGGGTCAGTACTGAGGGAGTGCTGCACTGTCTGGAGGGTCAGTACTGAGGGAGTGCGCACTGTCAGAGGTCAGTACTGAGGGAGTGCTGCACTGTCAGAGGGTCAGTACTGAGGGAGTGCTGCACTGTCGGAGGGTCAGTACTGAGGGAGCGCTGCACTGTCAGAGGGTCAGTACTGAGGGAGTGCTGCACTGTCAGAGGGTCAGTACTGAGGGAGTGCTGCACTGTCAGAGGGTCAGTACTGAGGGAGTGCTGCACTGTCAGAGGGTCAGTACTGAGGGAGTGCTGCACTGTCAGAGGGTCAGTACTGAGGGAGTGCTGCACTGTCAGAGGGTCAGTACTGAGGGAGTGCTGCACTGTCGGAGGGTCAGTGCTGAGGGAGTGCTGCACTGTCAGAGGGTCAGTACTGAGGGAGTGCTGCACTGTCAGAGGGTCAGTACTGAGGGAGTGCTGCACTGTCGGAGGGTCAGTACTGAGGGAGTGCTGCACTGTTGGAGGGTCAGTACTGAGGGAGTGCTGCACTGTCAGAGGGTCAGTACTGAGGGAGTGCTGCACTGTCAGAGGGTCAGTACTGAGGGAGTGCTGCACTGTTGGAGGGTCAGTACTGAGGGAGTGCTGCACTTTCAGAGGGTCAGTACTGAGTGAGTGCCGCACTACTGGAGTGTCAGTACTGAGGGAGTGCTGCACTGTCGGAGGGTCAGTACTGAGGGAGTGCTGCACTGTTGGAGGGTCAGTACTGAGGGAGTGCTGCACTGTTGGAGGGTCAGTGCTGAGGGAGTGCTGTTCTGTCGGAGGGTCAGTACTGAGGGAGCGTCGCACTGTCAGAGGGTCAGTACTGAGGGAGTGCAGCACTGTCGGAGGGTCAGGACTGAGGGAGTGCGGCACTGTCAGAGGATCAGTGCTGAGGGATTGCTGCACTGTCAGAGGGTCAGTACTGCGGGACAGCTGCACTGTCGGAGGGTCAGTACTGTGGGAGTTCTGTACTGACGGAGTGTCAGTACTGAGGGAGTGCTGCACTGTCAGAGGGTCAGTACTGAGGGAGCGTCGCACTGTTAGAGGGTCAGTACTGAGGGAATGTTGCACGTGTCAGTAGGTCAGTACTGAGGGAGTGCTGCACTGTCGGAAGGTCAGTACTGAGGGAGTGCTGCACTGTCAGAGGGTCAGTACTGAGGGAGTGCTGCACTGTCGGATGGTTAGTACTGAGGGAGTGCTGCACTGTTGGAGGGTCAGTGCTGAGTGAGTGCCGCACTGCCGGAGGATCAGTACTGAGGGAATGCTGCACTTGTCTGAAGGTTAGTACTGAGGGAGTGCTGCACCGTCGGAGAGTCAGTACTGAGGGAGTGCTGTACTGACGGAGTGTCACTACTGAGGGAGTGCTGCACTGTCAGTGGGTCAGTACTGAGGGAGATCTGCAATGTCAGAGGGTCAGTACTGAGTGAGTGCTGCACTGTCAGAGGGTCGGTACTGTGGGAGGGCTGCACTGTCGGACTCTCTTTACTGTGTGAGTACTGCACTCTTGGAGGTTCAGCACTGAAGGAGTGCTGCATTGTCGGATGTTCAGTAACGTGGGAGTGCTGCACTTTCGGATGGTCAGTACTGTGGGAGTGCTGCACTGTCAGAGAGTCAGTTCTGGGCGAGTGCTGCACTTTCGGAGGGTCAGTAATGAGGGAACGCTGCACTGTCAGAGGGTCAATTCTGTGTGAGTGCCGCACTGCCGGAGGGTCAGTACTGAGGGAGCGTCGGACTGTCAGAGGGTCAGTACTGAGGGAGTGCTGCACTGTCAGAGGGTCAGTACTGAGGGAGTGCTGCACTGTCAGAGGGTCAGTACTGAGGGAGTGCTGCACTGTTGGAGGGTCAGTACTGAGAGAGTGCTGCCCTGTCAGAGCGTCAGTACTGAGGGAGTGCTGCACTGTCGGAGGGTCAGTACTGAGGGAGTGCTACACTGTTGGAGGGTCAGTACTGAGGGAGCGCTGCACTGTCAGAGGGTCAGTACTGAGGGAGCGCTGCACTGTCAGAGAGTCAATACTGAGGGAGTGCTGTACTGTCAGAGGGTCAATACTGAGGGAGTTCTGCACTATCAGGTGGTCAGTACTGAGGGAGTGCTGCACTGTCAGAGTGTCAGTACTGAGTGAGTGCTGCACTGACGGAGGATCAGTACTGAGGGAGTGCCGCATTGTTGGAGGGTCAGTTCTGAGGGAGTGCTGCACTGTTTGAGGGTCAGTACTGAGGGAGCGCCGCACTGTTAGAGGGTCAGTACTGAGGGAATGATGCACGTGTCAGTAGGTCAGTACTGAGGGAGTGCTGCACTGTCAGAGGGTCAGTACTGAGGGAGTGCTGCACTGTCAGAGGGTCAATACTGAGGGAGTGCTGCACTGTCAGAGGGTCAGTGCTGAAGGAGTGCTGCACTGTCGGATGGTCAGTACTGAGGCAGTGCTGCACTGTCAGAAGGTCTGTTCTGGGCGAGTGCTGCACTTTCGGAGTGTCAGTACTGAGAGAGTGTTACACTGTTGGAGGGTAAGTACAGAGGGAGTGCCGCACTGTCAGATGATCAGTACTGAGGGAACGCTGCACTGTCAGAGGGTCAATACTGAGTGAGTGTCGCACTACCGGAGGGTCTGTACTGAGGGAGCGTCACACTGTCAGAGGGTCAGTACTGAGGGAGTGCTGCACTGTCAGAGCGTCAGTACTGAGGGAGTGCTGCACTGTCAGAGGGTCAGTACTGAGGGAGTGCTGCACTGTCAGAGGGTCAGTACTGAGGGAGTGCTGCACTGTCAGAGGGTCAGTACTGAGGGAGTGCTGCACTGTCAGAGGGTCAGTGCTGAGGGAGTGCTGCACTGTCAGAGGGTCAGTACTGAGGGAGTGTTGCACTGTCAGAGGGACAGTGCTGAGGGTGTGCTGCACTGTCGGAGGGTCAGTACTGAGGGAGTGCTGCACTTTCAGAGGGTCAGTACTGAGGGAGTGCTGCACTGTCGGAGGGTCAGTACTGAGGGAGTGCTGCACTGTTGGAGGGTCAGTACTGAGGGAGTGCTGCACTTTCAGAGGGTCAGTACTGAGGGAGTGCTGCACTGTCGGAGGGTCAGTACTGAGGGAGTGCTGCACTGTTGGAGGGTCATTACTGAGTGAGTGCCGCACTACTGGAGTGTCAGTACTGAGGGAGTGCTGCACTGTTGGAGGGTCAGTACTGAGGGAGTGCTGCACTGTTGGAGGGTCAGTGCTGAGGGAGTGCTGTTCTGTCGGAGGGTCAGTACTGAGGGAGTGCTGTACTGTCGGAGGGTCAATACTGAGGGAGCGTCGCACTGTCAGAGGGTCAGTACTGAGGGAGTGCAGCACTGTCGGAGGGTCAGGACTGAGGGAGTGCGGCACTGTCAGAGGATCAGTGCTGAGGGATTGCTGCACTGTCAGAGGGTCAGTACTGCGGGACAGCTGCACTGTCGGAGGGTCAGTACTGTGGGAGTTCTGTACTGACGGAGTGTCAGTACTGAGGGAGTGCTGCACTGTCAGAGGGTCAGTACTGAGGGAGCGTCGCACTGTTAGAGGGTCAGTACTGAGGGAATGATGCACGTGTCAGTAGGTCAGTACTGAGGGAGTGCTGCACTGTCGGAGGGTCAGTACTGAGGGAGCGTCGCACTGTTAGAGGGTCAGTACTGAGGGAATGATGCACGTGTCAGTAGGTCAGTACTGAGGGAGTGCTGCACTGTCAGAGGGTCAGTACTGAGGGAGTGCTGCACTGTCGGATGGTTAGTACTGAGGGAGTGCTGCACTGTTGGAGGGTCAGTGCTGAGTGAGTGCCGCATTGCCGGAGGGTCAGTACTGAGGGAGTGCTGCACCGTCAGAGAGTCAGTACTGAGGGAGTGCTGTACTGACGGAGTGTCACTACTGAGTGAGTTCTGCACTGTCAGTGGGTCAGTACTGAGGGAGATCTGCAATGTCAGAGGGTCAGTACTGAGGGAGTGCTGCACTGTCAGAGGGTCAGTACTGAGTGAGTGCTGCACTGTCAGAGGGTCGGTACTGTGGGAGGGCTGCACTGTCGGACTGTCTTTACTGTGTGAGTACTGCACTCTTGGAGGTTCAGTACTGAGGGAGCGCTGCACTGTCGGAGGGTCAGTACTGAGGGAGCGCTGCACTGTCGGAGGGTCAGTACTGAGGGAGCGCTGCACTGTCAGAGCGTCAGTACTGAGGGAGTGCTGCTCTGTCAGAGGGTCAGTACTGAGGGAGTGCTGCACTGTCAGAGGGTCAGTACTGAGGGAGTGCTGCACTGTCAGAGGGTCGGTACTGTGGGAGGGCTGCACTGTCGGAGTGTCTTTACTGTGTGAGTACTGCACTCTTGGAGGTTCAGCACTGAGGGAGTGCTGCATTGTCGGATGTTCAGTAATGTGGGAGTGCTGCACTTTCGGATGGTCAGTACTGTGGGAGTGCTGCACTTTCGGATGGTCAGTACTGTGGGAGTGCTGCACTGTCAGAGGGTCAGTTCTGAGGGAGCGTCGGACTGTCAGAGGGTCAGTACTGAGGGAGTGCTGCACTGTTGGAGGGTCAGTACTGAGGGAGCGCTGCACTGTCAGAGGGTCAGTACTGAGGGAGTGCTGCACTGTCGGAGGGTCAGTACTGAGGGAGTGCTACACTGTTGGAGGGTCAGTACTGAGGGAGCGCTGCACTGTCAGAGGGTCAGTACTGAGGGAGTGCTGCACTGTCAGAGAGTCAATACTGAGGGAGTGCTGCACTGTCGGAGGGTCAATACTGAGGGAGTTCTGCACTATCAGGTGGTCAGTACTGAGGGAGTGCTGCACTGTCAGAGTGTCAGTACTGAGTGAGTGCTGCACTGTCAGAGGGTCAGTACTGAGGGAGTTCTGCACTATCAGGTGGTCAGTACTGAGGGAGTGCTGCACTGTCAGAGTGTCAGTACTGAGTGAGTGCTGCACTGACGGAGGATCAGTACTGAGGGAGTGCCGCATTGTTGGAGGGTCAGTTCTGAGGGAGTGCTGCACTGTCGGAGGGTCAGTACTGAGGGATCGCCGCACTGTCGGAGGGTCAGCACTGAGGGAGTGCTGTACTGTTTGAGGGTCAGTGCTGAGGGAGTGCTGCACTGTCGGAGGGTCAGTGCTGCGGGAGTGCTGCACTGTCAGAGGGTCAGTACTGAGGGAGTGCTGTACTGTTTGAGGGTCAGTGCTGAGGGAGTGCTGTACTGTCTGAGGGTCAGTGCTGAGGGAATGCTTCACTGTTGGAGGGTCAGTACTGAGGGAGTTCTGCACTAACGGAGTGTCCTTACTGTGGGAGTGCTGCACTGTCGGACGGTCAGTACTGAGGGCGTGCTGCACTGTCAGAGGATCAGTGCTGAAGGAGTGCTGCACTGTCAGATGGTCAGTACTGAGGGAGTGCTGTACTGTTGGAGGGTCATTACTGAGTGAGTGCCGCACTGCTGGAGTGTCAGTACTGAGGGAGTGCTGCACTGTTGGAGGGTCAGTACTGAGGGAGTGCTGCACTGTTGGAGGGTCAGTGCTGAGGGAGTGCTGTTCTGTCGGAGGGTCAGTACTGAGGGAGTGCTGTACTGTCGGAGGGTCAATACTGAGGGAGCGTCGCACTGTCAGAGGGTCAGTACTGAGGGAGTGCAGCACTGTCGGAGGGTCAGGACTGAGGGAGTGCGGCACTGTCAGAGGATCAGTGCTGAGGGATTGCTGCACTGTCAGAGGGTCAGTACTGCGGGACAGCTGCACTGTCGGAGGGTCAGTACTGTGGGAGTTCTGTACTGACGGAGTGTCAGTACTGAGGGAGTGCTGCACTGTCAGAGGGTCAGTACTGAGGGAGCGACGCACTGTTAGATGGTCAGTACTGAGGGAATGATGCACGTGTCAGTAGGTCAGTACTGAGGGAGTGCTGCACTGTCGGAGGGTCAGTACTGAGGGATCGTCGCACTGTTAGAGGGTCAGTACTGAGGGAATGATGCACGTGTCAGTAGGTCAGTACTGAGGGAGTGCTGCACTGTCAGAGGGTCAGTACTGAGGGAGTGCTGCACTGTCGGATGGTTAGTACTGAGGGAGTGCTGCACTGTTGGAGGGTCAGTGCTGAGTGAGTGCCGCACTGCCGGAGGGTCTGTACTGAGGGAATGCTGCACTTGTCTGAAGGTTAGTACTGAGGGAGTGCTGCACCGTCGGAGAGTCAGTACTGAGGGAGTGCTGTACTGACGGAGTGTCACTACTGAGGGAGTGCTGCACTGTCAGAGGGTCAGTACTGAGTGAGTTCTGCACTGTCAGTGGGTCAGTACTGAGGGAGATCTGCAATGTCAGAGGGTCAGTACTGAGTGAGTGCTGCACTGTCAGAGGGTCGGTACTGTGGGAGGGCTGCACTGTCGGACTGTCTTTACTGTGTGAGTGCTGCACTCTTGGAGGTTCAGCACTGAAGGAGTGCTGCATTGTCGGATGTTCAGTAATGTGGGAGTGCTGCACTTTCGGATGGTCAGTACTGTGGGAGTGCTGCACTGTCAGAGGGTCAGTTCTGGGCGAGTGCTGCACTTTCGGAGGGTCAGTAATGAGGGAACGCTGCACTGTCAGAGGGTCAATTCTGTGTGAGTGCCGCACTGCCGAAGGGTCAGTACTGAGGGAGCGTCGGACTGTCAGAGGGTCAGTACTGAGGGAATGCTGCACTTGTCAGTAGGTCAGTACTGAGGGAGTGCTGCACTGTCAGAGGGTCAGTAATGAGGGAGTGCTGCACTGTCAGAGGGTCAGTACTGAGGGAGTGCTGCACTGTTGGAGGGTCAGTACTGAGGGAGCGCTGCACTGTCAGAGGGTCAGTACTGAGGGAGTGCTGCACTGTCAGAGGGTCAGTAATGAGGGAGTGCTGCACTGTCAGAGGGTCAGTACTGAGGGAGTGCTGCACTGTTGGAGGGTCAGTACTGAGGGAGCGCTGCACTGTCAGAGGGTCAGTACTGAGGGAGTGCTGCACTGTCAGAGAGTCAGTACTGAGGGAGTGCTGCACTGTCAGAGGGTCAATACTGAGGGAGTTCTGCACTGATCAGGTGGTCAGTACTGAGGGAGTGCTGCACTGTCAGAGTGTCAGTACTGAGTGAGTGCTGCACTGACGGAGGATCAGTACTGAGGGAGTGCCGCATTGTTGAGGGTCAGTTCTGAGGGAGTGCTGCACTGTCGGAGGGTCAGTACTGAGGGATCGCCGCACTGTCGGAGGGTCAGCACTGAGGGAGTGCTGTACTGTTTGAGGGTCAGTGCTGAGGGAGTGCTGCACTGTCGGAGGGTCAGTGCTGAGGGAGTGCTGCACTGTCTGAGGGTCAGTGCTGAGGGAATGCTTCACTGTTGGAGGGTCAGTACTGAGGGAGTTCTGCACTAACGGAGTGTCCTTACTGAGGGAGTGCTGCACTGTCGGACGGTCAGTACTGAGGGCGTGCTGCACTGTCAGAGGATCAGTGCTGAAGGAGTGCTGCACTGTCAGATGGTCAGTACTGAGGGAGTGCTGTACTGTCAGAGGGTCAGTACTGAGGGAGTGCTGCACTGTCGGAGGGTCAGTACTGAGGGAGTGCTGCACTGTCGGAGGGTCAGTACTGAGGGAGTGCTGTACTGACGGAGTGTCAGTACTGAGGGAGTGCTGGACTGTCAGAGTCTGAATACTGAGGGAGTTCTGCACTGTCAGTGGGTCAGTACTGAGGGAGTGCTGCACTGTCGGAGGGTCAGTACTGAGGGAGTTCTGTACTGTCAGTGGGTCAGTACTGAGGGAGTGCTGCACTGTCAGAGGGTCAGTACTGAGGGAGTGCTGCACTGTCGGATGGTCAGTACTGAGGGAGTGCTGCGCTGTCAGAGGGTCAGTACTGAGGGAGTGCTGCACTGTCAGAGGGTCAGTACTGAGGGAGTGCTGCACTGTCGGAGGGTCAGTACTGAGGGAGTGTCGCACTGTTAGAGGGTCAGTACTGAGGGAATGATGCACGTATCAGTAGGTCAGTACTGAGTGAGTGCTGCACTGTCAGAGGGTCAATACTGAGGGAGTTCTGCACTGTCATAGGGTCAGTGCTGAGGGATTGCTGCACTGTCGGAGGGTCAGTACTGAGGCAGTGCTGCACTGTCAGAGGGTCTGTTCTGGGCAAGTGCTGCACTTTCGGAGTGTCAGTACTGAGAGAGTGTTACACTGTTGGAGGGTCAGTACAGAGGGAGTGCCGCACTGTCAGATGATCAGTACTGAGGGAACGCTGCACTGTCAGAGGGTCAATACTGAGTGAGTGTCGCACTACCGGAGGGTCAGTACTGAGGGAGCGTCACACTGTCAGAGGGTCAGTACTGAGGGAGTGCTGCACTGTCAGAGGGTCAGTACTGAGGGAGTGCTGCACTGTCAGAGGGTCAGTACTGAGTGAGTGCTGCACTGTCAGAGGGTCAGTGCTGAGGGAGTGCTGCACTGTCAGTGGGTCAGTACTGAGGGAGTGCTGCACTGTCAGAGCGTCAGTACTGAGGGAGTGCTGCACTGTCAGAGTGTCAGTGCTGAGGGAGCGCTGCACTGTCAGAGGGTCAGTACTGAGGGAGTGCTGCACTGTCAGAGGGTCAGTACTGAGGGAGTGCTGCACTGTCGGATGGTCAGTACTGAGGGAGTGCTGCGCTGTCAGAGGGTCAGTACTGAGGGAGTGCTGCACTGTCAGAGGGTCAATACTGAGGGAGTTCTGCACTATCAGGTGGTCAGTACTGAGGGAGTGCTGCACTGTCAGAGTGTCAGTACTGAGTGAGTGCTGCACTGACGGAGGATCAGTACTGAGGGAGTGCCGCATTGTTGGAGGGTCAGTTCTGAGGGAGTGCTGCACTGTCGGAGGGTCAGTACTGAGGGATCGCCGCACTGTCGGAGGGTCAGCACTGAGGGAGTGCTGTACTGTTTGAGGGTCAGTACTGAGGGAGCGTCGCACTGTTAGAGGGTCAGTACTGAGGGAATGATGCACGTGTCAGTAGGTCAGTACTGAGGGAGTTCTGCACTGTCAGAGGGTCAGTGCTGAAGGAGTGCTGCACTGTCGGATGGTCAGTACTGAGGCAGTGCTGCACTGTCAGAAGGTCTGTTCTGGGCGAGTGCTGCACTTTCGGAGTGTCAGTACTGAGAGAGTGTTGCACTGTTGGAGGGTAAGTACAGAGGGAGTGCCGCACTGTCAGATGATCAGTACTGAGGGAACGCTGCACTGTCAGAGGGTCAATACTGAGTGAGTGTCGCACTACGGGAGGGTTTGTACTGAGGGAGCGTCACACTGTCAGAGGGTCAGTACTGAGGGAGTGCTGCACTGTCAGAGGGTCAGTACTGAGGGAGTGCTGCACTGTCAGAGGGACAGTACTGAGGGAGTGTTGCACTGTCAGAGGGACAGTGCTGAGGGTGTGCTGCACTGTCGGAGGGTCAGTGCTGAGGGAGTGCTGCACTGTCAGAGGGTCAGTACTGAGGGAGTGCTGCACTTTCAGAGGGTCAGTACTGAGGGAGTGCTGCACTGTCGGAGGGTCAGTACTGAGGGAGTGCTGCACTGTTGGAGGGTCAGTACTGAGGGAGTGCTGCACTGTCAGAGGGTCAGTACTGAGGGAGTGCTGCACTGTCAGAGGGTCAGTACTGAGGGAGTGCTGCACTGTCAGAGGGACAGTACTGAGGGAGTGTTGCACTGTCAGAGGGACAGTGCTGAGGGTGTGCTGCACTGTCGGAGGGTCAGTGCTGAGGGAGTGCTGCACTGTCAGAGGGTCAGTACTGAGGGAGTGCTGCACTTTCAGAGGGTCAGTACTGAGGGAGTGCTGCACTGTCGGAGGGTCAGTACTGAGGGAGTGCTGCACTGTTGGAGGGTCAGTACTGAGGGAGTGCTGCACTGTCAGAGGGTCAGTACTGAGGGAGTGCTGCACGTGTCAGTAGGTCAGTACTGAGGGAGTGCTGCACTGTTGGAGGGTCATTACTGAGTGAGTGCCGCACTGCTGGAGTGTCAGTACTGAGGGAGTGCTGCACTGTTGGAGGGTCAGTACTGAGGGAGTGCTGCACTGTTGGAGGGTCAGTGCTGAGGGAGTGCTGTTCTGTCGGAGGGTCAGTACTGAGGGAGTGCTGTACTGTCGGAGGGTCAATACTGAGGGAGCGTCGCACTGTCAGAGGGTCAGTACTGAGGGAGTGCAGCACTGTCGGAGGGTCAGGACTGAGGGAGTGCGGCACTGTCAGAGGATCAGTGCTGAGGGATTGCTGCACTGTCAGAGGGTCAGTACTGCGGGACAGCTGCACTGTCGGAGGGTCAGTACTGTGGGAGTTCTGTACTGACGGAGTGTCAGTACTGAGGGAGTGCTGCACTGTCAGAGGGTCAGTACTGAGGGAGCGTCGCACTGTTAGAGGGTCAGTACTGAGGGAATGATGCACGTGTCAGTAGGTCAGTACTGAGGGAGTGCTGCACTGTCGGAGGGTCAGTACTGAGGGATCGTCGCACTGTTAGAGGGTCAGTACTGAGGGAATGATGCACGTGTCAGTAGGTCAGTACTGAGGGAGTGCTGCACTGTCAGAGGGTCAGTACTGAGGGAGTGCTGCACTGTCGGATGGTTAGTACTGAGGGAGTGCTGCACTGTTGGAGGGTCAGTGCTGAGTGAGTGCCGCACTGCCGGAGGGTCAGTACTGAGGGAATGCTGCACTTGTCTGAAGGTTAGTACTGAGGGAGTGCTGCACCGTCGGAGAGTCAGTACTGAGGGAGTGCTGTACTGACGGAGTGTCACTACTGAGGGAGTGCTGCACTGTCAGAGGGTCAGTACTGTGGGAGGGCTGCACTGTCGGACTGTCTTTACTGTGTGAGTACTGCACTCTTGGAGGTTCAGCACTGAAGGAGTGCTGCATTGTCGGATGTTCAGTAATGTGGGAGTGCTGCACTTTCGGATGGTCAGTACTGTGGGAGTGCTGCACTGTCAGAGGGTCAGTTCTGGGCGAGTGCTGCACTTTCGGAGGGTCAGTAATGAGGGAACGCTGCACTGTCAGAGGGTCAATTCTGTGTGAGTGCCGCACTGCCGGAGGGTCAGTACTGAGGGAGCTTCGAACTGTCAGAGGGTCAGTACTGAGGGAATGCTGCACTGTCAGAGGGTCAATTCTGTGTGAGTGCCGCACTGCCGGAGGGTCAGTACTGAGGGAGCTTCGAACTGTTAGAGGGTCAGTACTGAGGGAATGCTGCACTGTCAGAGGGTCAATTCTGTGTGAGTGCCGCACTGCCGGAGGGTCAGTACTGAGGGAGCTTCGAACTGTTAGAGGGTCAGTACTGAGGGAATGCTGCACTTGTCAGTAGGTCAGTACTGAGGGAGTGCTGCACTGTCAGAGGGTCTGTACTGAGGGAGTGCTGCACTGTTGGAGGGTCAGTACTGAGAGAGTGCTGCCCTGTCAGAGCGTCAGTACTGAGGGAGCGTCGGACTGTCAGAGGGTCAGTACTGAGCGAGTGCCGCACTGTTGGAGGGTCAGTACTGAGGGAGTGCTGTACTGTCAGAGGGTCAGTACTGAGGGAGTGCTGCACTGTCAGAGGGTCAGTACTGAGGGAGTGCTGCACTGTCGGAGGGTCAGTACTGAGGGAGTGCTACACTGTTGGAGGGTCAGTACTGAGGGAGCGCTGCACTGTCAGAGGGTCAGTACTGAGGGAGTGCTGCACTGTCAGAGAGTCAATACTGAGGGAGTTCTGCACTATCAGGTGGTCAGTACTGAGGGAGTGCTGCACTGTCAGAGTGTCAGTACTGAGTGAGTGCTGCACTGACGGAGGATCAGTACTGAGGGATCGCCGCACTGTCGGAGGGTCAGCACTGAGGGAGTGCTGTACTGTTTGAGGGTCAGTGCTGAGGGAGTGCTGCACTGTCGGAGGGTCAGTGCTGAGGGAGTGCTGTACTGTCTGAGGGTCAGTACTGAGGGAGTTCTGCACTAACGGAGTGTCCTTACTGTGGGAGTGCTGCACTGTCGGACGGTCAGTACTGAGGGCGTGCTGCACTGTCAGAGGATCAGTGCTGAAGGAGTGCTGCACTGTCAGATGGTCAGTACTGAGGGAGTGCTGTACTGTCAGAGGGTCAGTACTGAGGGAGTGCTGCACTTGTCAGAAGATCAGTACTGAGGGAGTGCTGCACTGTCAGAGGGTCAGTACTGAGGGAGTGCTGCACTGTCGGAGGGTCAGTACTGAGGGAGTGCTGTACTGACGGAGTGTCAGTACTGAGGGAGTGCTGGACTGTCAGAGTCTGAATACTGAGGGAGTTCTGCACTGTCAGTGGGTCAGTACTGAGGGAGTGCTGCACTGTCGGAGGGTCAGTACTGAGGGAGTTCTGCACTGTCAGTGGGTCAGTACTGAGGGAGTGCTGCACTGTCAGAGGGTCAGTACTGAGGGAGTGCTGCACTGTCAGAGGGTCAGTACTGAGGGAGTGCTGCACTGTCGGATGGTCAGTACTGAGGGAGTGCTGCGCTGTCAGAGGGTCAGTACTGAGGGAGTGCTGCACTGTCAGAGGGTCAGTACTGAGGGAGTGCTGCACTGTCGGAGGGTCAGTACTGAGGGAGTGTCGCACTGTTAGAGGGTCAGTACTGAGGGAATGATGCACGTGTCAGTAGGTCAGTACTGAGGGAGTGCTGCACTGTCAGAGGGTCAATACTGAGGGAGTTCTGCACTGTCATAGGGTCAGTGCTGAGGGAGTGCTGCACTGTCTGATGGTCAGTACTGAGGCAGTGCTGCACTGTCAGAGGGTCAATACTGAGGGAGTGCTGTACTGTCAGAGGATCAGTGCTGAAGGAGTGCTGCACTGTCTGATGGTCAGTACTGAGGCAGTGCTGCACTGTCAGAGGGTCTGTTCTGGGCAAGTGCTGCACTTTCGGAGTGTCAGTACTGAGAGAGTGTTACACTGTTGGAGGGTCAGTACAGAGGGAGTGCCGCACTGTCAGATGATCAGTACTGAGGGAACGCTGCACTGTCAGAGGGTCATTACTGAGGGAACGCTGCACTGTCAGAGGGTCAGTACTGAGGGAGTGCTGCACTGTCAGAGGGTCTGTACTGAGGGAGTGCTGCACTGTCAGAGGGTCAGTACTGAGTGAGTGCTGCACTGTCAGAGGGTCAGTGCTGAGGGTGTGCTGCACTGTCGGAGGGTCAGGACTGAGTGAGTGCTGCACTGTCAGAGGGTCAGTACTGAGTGAGTGCTGCACTGTCAGAGGGTCAGTGCTGAGGGTGTGCTGCACTGTCGGAGGGTCAGTACTGAGGGAGTGCTGCACTGTCAGAGGATCAGTGCTGAGGGATTGCTGCACTGTCAGAGGGTCAGTACTGTGGGAGTTCTGTACTGACGGAGTGTCAGTACTGAGGGAGTGCTGCACTGTCAGAGGGTCACTACTGAGGGAGTGCTGCACTGTCGGAGGGTCAGTACTGAGGGAGCGTCGCACTGTTAGAGGGTCAGTACTGAGGGAATGATGCACGTGTCAGTAGGTCAGTACTGAGGGAGTGCTGTACTGTCAGAGGGTCAGTACTGAGGGAGTGCTGCACTGTCGGATGGTTAGTACTGAGGGAGTGCTGCACTGTTGGAGGGTCAGTGCTGAGTGAGTGCCGCACTGCCGGAGGGTCAGTACTGAGGGAATGCTGCACTTGTCTGAAGGTTAGTACTGAGGGAGTGCTGCACCGTCGGAGAGTCAGTACTGAGGGAGTGCTGTACTGACGGAGTGTCACTACTGAGGGAGTGCTGCACTGTCAGAGGGTCAGTACTGAGTGAGTTCTGCACTGTCAGTGGGTCAGTACTGAGGGAGATCTGCAATGTCAGAGGGTCAGTACTGAGTGAGTGCTGCACTGTCAGAGGGTCAGTACTGAGTGAGTGCTGCACTGTCAGAGGGTCGGTACTGTGGGAGGGCTGCACTGTCGGACTGTCTTTACTGTGTGAGTACTGCACTCTTGGAGGTTCAGCACTGAGGGAGTGCTACATTGTCGGATGTTCAGTAATGTGGGAGTGCTGCACTTTCGGATGGTCAGTACTGTGGGAGTGCTGCACTGTCAGAGGGTCAGTTCTGGGCGAGTGCTGCACTTTCGGAGGGTCAGTAATGAGGGAACGCTGCACTGTCAGAGGGTCAGTACTGAGGGAGTGCTGTACTGTCAGAGGGTCAGTACTGAGTGAGTGCTGCACTGTCAGAGGGTCAGTACTGAGGGAGTGCTGTACTGTCAGAGGGTCAGTACTGAGGGAGTGCCGCACTGTCGGAGGGTCAGTACTGAGGGAGCGCTGCCCTGTCGGAGGGTCAGTACTGAGGGAGTGCTGTACTGACGGAGTGTCAGTACTGTGGGAGTGCTGCACTGTCAGATGCTCAGTACTGAGGGAGTGCTGCACTGTCGGAGGGTCAGTACTGAGGGAGTGCTGCACTGTCAGAGGGTCAGAACTGAGGGAGTGCTGTACTGTCAGAGGGTCAGTACTGAGGGAGTGCTGCACTGTCGGAGGGTCAGTACTGAGGGAGTGCTGCACTAACCGAGTGTCTTTACTGAGGGAGTGCTGCGCTGTCAGAGGATCAGTACTGAGGGAGTGCTGTACTGTCGGATGATCAGTACTGAGGGAGTGCTGCACTGTCAGAGTCTGAATACTGAGGGAGTTCTGCACTGTCAGTGGGTCAGTACTGAGGGAGTGCTGCACTGTCGGAGGGTCAGTACTGAGGGAGTGCTGCACTGTCGGATGGTCAGTACTGAGGGAGTGCTGCGCTGTCAGAGGGTCAGTACTGAGGGAGTGCTGCACTGTCAGAGGGTCAGTACTGAGGGAGTGTCGCACTGTTAGAGGGTCAGTACTGAGGGAATGATGCACGTGTCAGTAGGTCAGTACTGAGGGAGTGCTGCACTGTCAGAGGGTCAATACTGAGGGAGTTCTGCACTGTCATAGGGTCAGTACTGAGGGAGTGCTGCACTGTCGGATGGTCAGTACTGAGGCAGTGCTGCACTGTCAGAGGGTCTGTTCTGGGCAAGTGCTGCACTTTCGGAGTGTCAGTACTGGGAGAGTGTTACACTGTTGGAGGGTCAGTATAGAGGGAGTGCCGCACTGTCAGATGATCAGTACTGAGGGAGTGCTGTACTGTCGGAGGGTCAGTACTGAGGGAGTGCTGCACTGTCAGAGGGTCTGTACTGAGGGAGTGCTGCACTGTCAGAGGGTCAGTACTGAGGGAGTGCTGCACTGTCAGAGGGTCAGTGCTGAGGGTGTGCTGCACTGTCGGAGGGTCATTACTGAGGGAGTGCTGCACTGTCAGTTGGTCAGTACTGAGGGAGTGCTGTACTGTCGGAGTTTCTTTACTGAGTGAGTGCTGTACTGTCGGAGGGTCAGTACTGAGGGATCGCCGCACTGTCGGAGGGTCAGTACTGAGGGAGCGCTGCACTGTCGGACGGTCAGTACTGAGGGATCGCCGCACTGTCGGAGGGTCAGTACTGAGAGAGTGTTGCACTGTCAGAGGGTCAGTGCTGAGGGAGTGCTGCACTGTCTGAGGGTCTATGCTGAGGGAGTGCTGCACTGTCGGAGGGTCAGTGCTGAGGCAGTGCTGCACTGTTGGAGTGTCTTTACTGTGGGAGTGCTGCACTGTCATAGGGTCAATACTGAGTGAGTGCCGCACTGCCGGAGGGTCAGTACTGAAGGAGTGCTGCACTGTCAGAGTGTCAGTACTGAGCGAGTGCTACACTGTCGGAGGGTCAGTGCTGAGGCAGTTTTGCACTGTTGGAGTGTCTTTACTGTGTGAGTGCTGCACTGTCAGATGGTCAGTACTGAGGGAGTGCTGCACTGTCAGAAGATCAGTACTGAGGGAGTGCTGCACTGTCGGAGGGTCAGTACTGAGGGAGTGCTGTACTGACGGAGGGTCAGTGCTGAGGGAGTGCTGCACTGTCAGAGTCTGAATACTGAGGGAGTTCTGCACTGTCAGTGGGTCAGTACTGAGGGAGTGCTGCACTGTCAGAAGATCAGTACTGAGGGAGTGCTGCACTGTCGGAGGGTCAGTACTGAGGGAGTGCTGCACTGTCGGAGGGTCAGTACTGAGGGAGTGCTGCACTGTTGGATGGTCAGTACTGAGGGTGCGCTGCACTGTCAGAGGGTCAGTGCTGAGAGAGTGCTGCATTTTCAGAGGGTCAGTGCTGAGGGAGTGCTGCACTGTCAGAGGGTCAGTGCTGAGGGAGTGCTGCACTGTCAGAGGGTCAGTGCTGAGAGAGTGCTGCATTGTCAGAGGGTCAGTGCTGAGGGAGTGCTGCACTGTCAGAGGGTCAGTGCTGAGAGAGTGCTGCATTGTCAGAGGGTCAGTGCTGAGGAAGTGCTGCACTTTCAGTGATGTTTTATCTTTATCAGATGTTAAACTGAGGCCATTATCTCTCCTATCAGGTGCAAGGAAGAGAATCCAGAGCCACTATTGAATCAGGTTAAGGGAGCTCTCCCTGGTCTGTGCTGATACTTATCCCTAACCAATATCACTCTTTGATATAAAAACAAAAAACGTGCGGTTGCTGGAAATCCAAAACAAAAACAAAAACAGAATTACCTGGAAAAACTCAGCAGGTCTGGCAGCATCGGCAGAGAAGAAAAGAGTTGACGTTTCGAGTCCTCATGACCCTTCGACAGAACTTGAGTTCGAGTCCAAGAAAGAGTTGAGATATAAGCTGGTTTAAGGTGTGTGTGTGGGGGGCGGAGAGATAGAGAGAGAGAGAGGTGGAGGGGGTTGGTGTGGTTGTAGGGACAAACAAGCAGTGATAGAAGCAGATCATCAAAAGATGTCAACAACAATAGTACAAAAGAACACATAGGTGTTAAAGTTAAAGTTGGTGATATTATCTAAACGAATGTGCTAATTAAGAATGGATGGTAGGGCACTCAAGGTATAGCTCTAGTGGGGGTGGGGAGAGCATAAAAGATTAAAATAAATAAATAATTTTTTTTTCTTTTTCTCTTTTTATAATGGAAATAGGTGGGAAAAGGAAAATTTATTGGAGAAAAAAGAAAAAGAAGGGGGAAACAGAAAGGGGGTGGGGATGGGGGAGGGAGCTCACGACCTAAAGTTGTTGAATTCAATATTCAGTCCGGAAGGCTGTAAAGTGCCTAGTCGGAAGATGAGGTGTTGTTCCTCCAGTTTGCGTTGGAATTCAGAAGCCACCAGCCAGACAGTTCAATGTATTGGGATCAATTCAGTGTGAAGGAACTTAAAAAGCAACCAGAAAACACAACAGCAAGTCTGACGCACAGCAACCCATTCTAAACAACAGGCACATAACTGTTAAATTACAGGGCAGTAGAGGGAATACTGTAGAGGGAGATTTACTCTGTATCTAACCCCATGCTGTAACTGGCCTGGGAGTGTTTGATGGGGACAGTGTAGAGGGAGATTTACTCTGTATCTAACCCCGTGCTGTACCTGTCCTGGGAGTGTTTGATGGGGACAGTGTAGAGGGAGCTTTACTCTGTATCTAACCCTGTGCTGTACCTGTCCTGGGAGTGTTTGATGGGGACAGTGTAGAGGGAGATTTACTCTGTATCTAACCCCGTGCTGTACCTGTCCTGGGAGTGTTTGATGGGGACAGTGTAGAGGGAGATTTACTCTGTATCTAACCCTGTGCTGTACCTGTCCTGGGAGTGTTTGATGGGGACAGTGTAGAGGGAGAATTACTCTTTATCTAACCCCGTGCTGTACCTGTCCTGGGTTTGTTTATTGGGGACGGTGCAGAGGGAGATTTACTCTGTATCTAACCCCGTGCTGTACCTGTCCTGGGAGTGTTTGATGGGGATGGTGTAGAGGGAGCTTTACTCTGTATCTAACCCTGTGCTGTACCTGTCCTGGGAGTGTTTGATGGGGACGGTGTAGAGGGAGATTTACTCTGTATCTAACCCCGTGCTGTACCTGTCCTGGGAGTGTTTGATGGGGACAGTGTAGAGGGAGCTTTACTCTGTATCTAACCCCGTGTTCAACCTGTCCTGGGAGAGTTTGATGGGGACAGTGTAGAGAGAGCTTTACTCTGTATCTAACCCCGTGCTGTACCTGTCCTGGGAGTGTTTGATGGGGACAGTATAGAGGTAGCTTTACTCTGTATCTAACCCCGTGCTGTACCTGTCCTGGGAGTGTTTGATGGGGACAGTATAGAGGTAGCTTTACTCTGTATCTAACCCCGTGCTGTACCTGTCCTGGGAGTGTTTGATTGGGACAGTGTAGAAGGAGATTTACTCTGTATCTAACACTGTGCTGTACCTGTCCTGGGAATGTTTGATGGGGACAGTGTAGAGGGAGCTTTACTCTGTATCTAACCCCATGTGTACCTGTCCTGGGAGTGTTTGATGTGGACAGTGTTGAGGGAGCTTTACTCTGTATCTAACCCCATGCTGTACCTGCCTTGAAGTGTTTGATGGGGACAGTATAGAAGGAGATTTACTCTGTATCTAACCCCGTGCTGTACCTGTCCTGGGAGTGCTTGATGGGGACAGTGTAGAGGGAGGTTTACTCTGTATCTAACCCCGCGCTGTACCTGTCCTGGGAGTGCTTGATGGGGACGGTGTAGAGGGAGATTTACTCTGTATCTAACCCCGCGCTGTACCTGTCCTGGGAGTGTTTGATGGGGACAGTGTAGAGGGAGGTTTACTCTGTATCTAACCCCGCGCTGTACCTGTCCTGGGAGTGTTTGATGGGGACGGTGTAGAGGGAGATTTACTCTGTATCTAACCCCGCGCTGTACCTGTCCTGGGAGTGTTTGATGGGGACAGTGTAGAGGGAGGTTTACTCTGTATCTAACCCCGTGCTGTACCTGTCCTGGGAGTGCTTGATGGGGACAGTGTAGAGGGAGGTTTACTCTGTATCTAACCCCGTGCTGTACCTGTCCTGGGAGTGTTTGATGGGGACAGTGTCGAGCGAGCTTTACTCTGTATCTAACCCCGTGCTGTACCTGTCCTGGGAGTGTTTGATGGGGACAGTGTAGAGGGAGATTTACTCTGTATCTAACCCCGTGCTGTACCTGTCCTGGGAGTGTTTGATGGGGACAGTGTAGATGGAACTTTACTCTGTATCTAACCCCGTGCTCTATCTGCCCTGGGAGTGTTTGATGGGGACAGTGTAGAGGGAGCTTTACTCTGTATCTAACCCCGTGCTGTACCTTAGGTAAAAACAAAAAAGAAATAAAAAAAAAACTGCGGATGCTGGAAATCCAAAACAAAAACAGAATTACCTGGAAAAACTCAGCAGGTCTGGCAGCATCGGCGGAGAAGAAAAGAGTTGATGTTTCGCGTCCTCATGACCCTTCGACAGAATTTGAGTTCGAGTCCAAGAAAGATTTGAAATATAAGCTGGTTTAAGGTGTGGGGGGGTTGGCGGGGGAGAGAGAGAGAGAGAGAGAAGTAGAGGGGGGTGGTGTGGTTGTAGGCAAAAGCAGTGATAGAAGCAGATCATCAAAAGATATCACAAACAACAGGACAAAAGAACACATCGGTGTTAAAGTTGGTGATATTATCTAAACGAATGTGCTAATTAAGAATGGATGGTAGGGCACTCAAGGTATAGCTCTAGTGGGGGTGGGGAGAGCATAAAAGATTTAAAAATATTTAAAAATAATGGAAATAGGTGGGAAAAGAAAAATCTATATAATTTATTGGAAAAAAAACAAAAGGAAGGGGGAAACAGAAAGGGGGTGGGGATGGGGGAGGGAGCTCAAGATCTAAAGTTGTTGAATTCAATATTCAGTCCGGAAGGCTGTAAAGTGCCTAGTCGGAAGATGAGGTGCTGTTCCTCCAGTTTGCGTTGGGCTTCACTGGAACAATGCAGCAAGCCAAGGACAGACATGTGGGCAAGAGAGCAGGGTGGAGTGTTAAAATGGCAAGCGACAGGGAGGTTTGGGTCATTCTTGCGGACAGACCGCAGGTGTCCTGCAAAGCGGTCGCCCAGTCTGCGTTTGGTCTCTCCAATGTAGAGGAGACCACATTGGGAGCAACGAATGCAGTAGACTAAGTTGGGGGAAACGCAAGTGAAATGCTGCTTCACTTGAAAGGAGTGTTTGGGCCCTTGGACAGTGAGGAGAGAGGAAGTGAAGGGGCAGGTGTTGCATCTTTTGCGTGGGCATGGGGAGGTGCCATAGGAGGGGATTGTGGAGTAGGGGGTGATGGAGGAGTGGACCAGGGTGTCCCGGAGGGAACGATCCCTACGGAATGCCGACAGGGGGGTGAATGGAAGATGTGTTTGGTGGTGGCATCATGCTGGAGTTGGCGGAAATGGCGGAGGATGATCCTTTGAACGTGGAGGCTGGTGGGGTGATAAGTGAGGACAAGGGGGACCCTATCATGTTTCTGGGAGGGAGGAGAAGGCGTGAGGGCGGATGCGTGGGAGATGGGCTGGACATGGTTGAGGGCTCTGTCAACGACCGTGGGTGGAAAACCTCGGTTAAGGAAGAAGGAGGACATGTCAGAGGAACTGTTTTTGAAGGTAGCATCATCGGAACAGATGCGACGGAGGCGAAGGAACTGAGAGAATGGGATGGAGTCCTTACAGGAAGCGGGGTGTGAGGAGCTGTAGTTGAGGTAGTTGTGAGAGTCAATAGGTTTGTAATGGATATTGGTGGACAGTCTATCACCAGAGATTGAGACAGAGAGGTCAAGGAAGGGAAGGGAAGTGTCAGAAATGGACCATCTGAAAATGATGGAGGGGTGGAGATTGGAAGCAAAATTAATAAATTTTTCCAAGTCCCAACAAGAGCATGAAGCAGCACCGAAGTAATCATCGATGTACCGGAGAAAGAGTTGTGGAAGGGGGCCGGAGTAGGACTGGAACAAGGAATGTTCCACATACCCCATAAAGAGACAGGCATAGCTGGGGCCCATGCGGGTACCCATAGCCACACCTGTTATTTGGAGGAAGTGAGAAGAGTTGAAGGAGAAATTGTTCAGCGTGAGAACAAGTTCAGCCAGACGGAGGAGAGTAGTGGTGGATGGGGATTGTTCGGGCCTCTGTTCAAGGAAGGAGCTAAGGGCCCTCAGACCATCCTGGTGGGGGATGGAGGTGTAGAGGGATTAGACGTCCATGGTGAAGAGGAAGTGGTTGGGGCCAGGGAACTGGAAATTGTTGATGTGACGTAAGGTGTCAGAGGAATCACGGATGTAGGTGGGAAGGGACTGGACAAGGGGAGAGAGAAGGGAGTCAAGATAACGAGAAATGAGTTCTGTGGGGCAGGAGCAAGCTGAGACGATCGGTCTACCGGGACAGTTCTGTTTGTGGACTTTGGGTAGGAGGTAGAAGCGGGCCGTCCGAGGTTGGGCGACTATCAGGTTGGAAGGTGTGGGAGGAAGATCCCCAGAGGAGATGAGGTCAGTGACAGTCCTGGAAACAATGGCTTGATGTTTAGTGGTGGGGTCATGGTCCAGGGAGAGGTAGGAGGAAGTGTCTGCGAGTTGAGGTTCAGCCTCCGCGAGGTAGAGGTCAGTGTGCCAGACAACAACAGCACCACCCTTGTCAGCGGGTTTGATGACAATGTCAGGGTTGGACCTGAGAGAACGGAGTGCAGTAAGTTCAGAGAGAGAGAGATTAGAATGGGTGAGAGGTGCAGAGAAATTGAGACGACTAATGTCACGCCGACAGTTCTCAATGAAAAGATCAAGAGAAGGTAAGAATCCAGAGGGAGGGGTCCAGGTGGAGGGAGAATATTTGAGGTGGGTGAAAGGATCCGTTGAATGGGGAGAGGACTCCTGCCCAATATCACCAACTCTAACACCTATGTGTTCTTTTGTCCTGCTGTTTGTGACATTTTTTGATGATCTGCTTCTATCACTGCTTTTGCCTACAACCACACCAATCCCCTCCACTTCTCTCTCTCTCTCTCTCTCTCTCTCCCCCCCCAACCCCCCAAACCTTAAACCAGCTTATATTTCAACTCTTTCTTGGACTCGAACTCAAATTCTGTCGAAGGGTCATGAGGACTCGAAACGTCAACTCTTTTCTTCTCCACCGATGCTGCCAGACCTGCTGAGTTTTTCCAGGTAATTCTGTTTTTGTTCCCGTGCTGTACCTGTTTGGGAATGTTTGATGGGGACAGTGTAGAGGGAGGTTTACTCTGTATCTCACCCTGTGCTGTACCTGCCCTGGGAGTGTTTGATAGGGACAGTGTAGAGAAAGCTTTACTCTGTATCTAACCCCGTGTTGTACCTGTCCTGGGAGTGTTTGATAGGCACAGTTTAGATGGAGCTGTACTGTGTATTTAATCCCGTGCTGTACCTGTCCTGGGAGTGTTTGATGGGGACAGTGTATAGGGAGCTTTACTCTGTATCTAACCCCGTGCTGTACCTGTCCTAGGAGTGTTTGACTGGGACAGTGTAGAGAGAGCTTTACTCTGTATCTAACCCCGTGCTGTACCTGTCCTGGGAGTGTTTGATGGGGACAGTGTAGAGAGAGCTTTACTCTCTATATAACCCCGTGCTGCACCTGTCCTAGGAATGTTTGATGGGGACAGTATAGAGCGAGCTTTACTCTATATCTAACCCCGTGCTCTACTGTCCTGAGAGTGTTTGATGGGGACAGTGTAGAGGGAGCTTTACTCTGTATCTAACCCCGTGCTGTACCTGTCCTGGGAGTGTTTGATGGGGACAGTGTTGAGGGAGATTTACTCTGTATCTAACCCGGTGCTGTACCTGTCCTGGGAGTGTTTGATGGGGACAGTGTAGAGGGAGCTTTACTCTGTATCTAACCCCGTGCTGTACCTGTCCTGGGACTTTTTGTCGGGGACGGTGCTGAGGGAGCTTTACTCTTTATCTAACACCGTTCTGTACTTGTCCCGGGAGTGTTTGATTGGGATACTTTAGAGGGATCTTTAGTGTGTAACTAACCCTGTGCTCTACCTGCCCTGGGAGTGTTTGATGGGGTCAGTGTAGAGGGGGCTTTACTCTGTATCTAACCCCGTGCTGTACCTGTCCTGGGAGTGTTTGATGGGGACAGTGTAGAGGGAGATTTACTCTGTATCTAACCCCATGCTGTACCTGTCCTGGGAGTGTTTGATGGGGACAGTGTAGAGGGAGATTTACTCTGTATCTAACCCTGTGCTGTACCTGTCCTGGGAGTGTTTGATGGGGACAGTGTAGAGGGAGATTTACTCTGTATCTAACCCCGTGCTGTACCTGTCCTGGGAGTGTTCGATGGGGTCAGTGTAGACGGGGCTTTACTCTGTATCTAACCCCGTGCTGTAACTGTCCTGGGAGTGTTTGATGGGGACGGTGTAGAGGGAGCTTTACTCTGTATCTAACCCCGTGCTGTACCTGTCCTGGGAGTGTTTGATGGGGAAAGTGTAGAGGGAGATTTTCTCTGTATCTAACCCCGTGCTGTACCAGTCCTGGGAGTGTTTGATGGGGACAGTGTAGAGGGAGCTTTACTCTGTATCTAACCCCGTGCTGTACCTGTCCTGGGAGTGTTCGATGGGGTCAGTGTAGACGGGGCTTTACTCTGTATCTAACCCCGTGCTGTAACTGTCCTGGGAGTGTTTGATGGGGACGGTGTAGAGGGAGCTTTACTCTGTATCTAACCCCGTGCTGTACCTGTCCTGGGAGTGTTTGATGGGGAAAGTGTAGAGGGAGATTTTCTCTGTATCTAACCCCGTGCTGTACCAGTCCTGGGAGTGTTTGATGGGGACAGTGTAGAGGGAGCTTTACTCTGTATCTAACCCCGTGCTGTACCTGTCCTGGGAGTGTTCGATGGGGTCAGTGTAGACGGGGCTTTACTCTGTATCTAACCCCGTGCTGTAACTGTCCTGGGAGTGTTTGATGGGGACGGTGTAGAGGGAGCTTTACTCTGTATCTAACCCCGTGCTGTACCTGTCCTGGGAGTGTTTGATGGGGAAAGTGTAGAGGGAGCTTTACTCTGTATCTAACCCCGTGCTGTACCTGTCCTGGGAGTGTTTGATGGGGACAGTGTAGAGGGAGCTTTACTCTGTATCTAACCCCGTGCTGTACCTGTCCTGGGAGTGTTTGATGGGGACAGTGTAGAGGGAACTTTACTCTGTATCTAACCCCGTGCTGTACCTGTCCTGGGAGTGTTTGATGGGGACAGTGTAGAGGGAACTTTACTCTGTATCTAACCCCGTGCTGTACCTGTCCTGGGAGTGTTTGATGGGGACAGTGTAGAGGGAACTTTACTCTGTATCTAACCCCGTGCTGTACCTGTCCTGGGAGTGTTTGATGGGGACAGTGTAGAGTGAGCTTTACTCTGTATCTAACCCTGTGCTGTACCTGTCCTGGGAGTGTTTGATGGGGACAGTGTAGAGAGAGCTTTACTCTGTATCTAACCCCGTGCTATACCTGCCTTGAAGTGTTTGACGGGGACAGTGTAGAGGGAGCTTTACTCTGTATCTAACCCCGTGCTGTACCTGTCCTGGGAGTGTTTGATGGGGACAGTGTAGAGGGAGTTTTACTCTGTATCCAACCCTGTGCTGTACCTGTCCTGGGAGTGTTTGATGGGGTCAGTGTAGAGTGTGATTTACTCTGTATCTAACCCCGTGCTGTACCTTTTTTGGGAGGGTTTGATGATTATTTTCATTGCAGATTTTTTTTCTGAATCTCTGTAGAAGTTTGCTGTCCCTCAGTTTTGTGCAGTTTGTCTGCACCAGGATACACTTTCGCTGTTATCTGTCTGGTTCCATTAGTTCATTGTTGGTGATGCATGTAATCGATGATTAAAAGGTTTCTTTTTTTCTCTGATAATCTGATTTTTCTGATTAGTCCTTGCAGTGTATCTATGCAGTCTTTCTCCTCAGAGTGTGAGTCAGTGTTTGCTGTGAGTAAAGCCACCCTGTATGTGAGCTCACTCAGTTTGGAGAATGCATTAGTGAAATGAGATTCTTACAAAAAGAAAAGAACTGGAAGATCTGGGAATCTCTGCAATGAGGCTGGAGAGAGCTGGCCAACTCCAAGTCTTCTTTCCCCTTCAATTCCTGAACTCCACCCAAATCAATTCCATCCTCACACACCCTCAGGGCATCTCTACAGTGCATCACTGCCTGAAGCACTTCATTAACAGTGGCAGTATTTGTAAAGTCAATGTTTAACCTGTTCTAATTAGGTTGCTTTTGACTCTCCCGTTCATTTCATCTCCTCCCAAAACTCACGTATCATTGAATCACAGAATAGTTAGAGCATAGAGGAAGCACTTTGTCCATCGTCTCTGTGCTGATCCTCTGAAGGGTCAGTTCACCTATTGCCACCTGCTCCCCTCTCCCTGTGACCCATGCACATGCTTTCTTTTGGGATAATTATCCAATTCCCTTTGGAAAGCCTCGATTGACCCTGCCTCCAGCGCACTCTCAGACAGCACATTCCAGAACCTAACCCCTCGATATGTGAAACAGTTTCTCCTCATGTTACCATTGCCTTTTTAAAATCAATTATCTTAAATCTGTGCCTCGATGCTTCCACCAATGGGAACAGTTTCTCCCTATCAACTCTGTCCCACCTCTATCAAACCTCCTCTCAACCTCCTCTTCTCCCAGGAAAACATTCCCAACTTCTCTAATCTGGCTTCATAACTGAAGCTCTTCATCCCTGGAACCATTCTTGTGATTTTTTTCTGCACTCTCTGCAATGCCTTCACATCCTTTCCTGAAGTCTGATGCCCACAACTGGACATGATATTTCAGTTGATGACAAGTGATTATCCAAGTTTAACATAACTTCCTTATTTTTGTACTCTATACCCATTTGTTAAAGGCTAGGACAAACATACAAACATGGATTAGGAGCAGGAGTGGGCCATTCAGCCCCTCAAGCCTGCTCCACCATTCAACAAGATCATGGCTGATCTGATTGTGGCCTCAATTCCACTTTCCTGTCCACCCCTGATACCTTTTGACTTCCTTGTCAATCATGAATCTATCCAACTCGCTCTGAGAGATAAAAGTTCTCCTCATCTCTGTCTTAATTGGAAGACCTCTCTTTTTTAAACTGTGTCCCCTAGTTCTAGTCTCTCCCACAAGGGGAAAACATCCTTTCAGCATCCACCCTGTCAAGTCCCCTCAGGATCTTATATGTTTCACTAAGATCACCTCTCAGTCTTCTAAACTCCTATGGGCACAGGTCCAATCTCTCTTCATAAGATAAGCCCCTCATCCCAGGTATTAGTCGAGTGAACCTTCTCTGAACTGCTTCTAATGTATTTATATCGTTTCTTAAATAAGGAGACCAAAACTGTACTTTGTATTCCAGATGTGGTCTCACCAAAGCCCTGTACAACTGTAGCAAAACATCCCTACTTTTATATTCCATTCCCCTTGCAATAAACAACAACACTCCATTTGCCTTCCTAATCACTCGCTGTACCTGTATACTAGCTTTTTGTGATTCATGTACCAGGACACCCAGATCCCTCTGTACCTCAGAGTTCTGCAATCTCTCTCCATTTAAATAATTTGCTGCTTTTCTATTCTTCCTGTCAAAGTGGACAAATTCACATTTTCCCACATTCTAATTTTTGCCCAGTCACTTAACCTGCCTATATCCCTTTGCAGACTCCTTATGTCCTCTTCACAACTTACTTTCCTACCTATCTTTGTGTCATCAGCAAATTGAAAAATGATACATTCAGTCCCTTCATCCAAGTCATTGATATAGATTGTAAATAGTTGAGGCTCCATCACTGCTCCCTGTTGCATTCCACTTATTACATCCTGTTTATCCCTAGTCTGTTTTCTGTTAGCTAACTATCTTCCATCCGTGCTAATATGTTATCCCTACACCATGAGCCCTTGATGTGGCAATGCCATTTGAAAATCCACGTACACCACATCTACAGGTTCCCCTTTATCTACACTGCTTATTAGTTCCTCAATGAACGCTGATAAATTAGTCAAACACGATTTCCCTTTTACAAAACAGTGTTGACTCTGTCTGATTGCAGTGAGATTTTCTAAATGACCGCTATAACATCCTTCATAATAGGTTCCAGCATTTTCCAGATGTTAAGCGAACTGGGCTGTAGTTTCCTGCTTTCTGTCTCCTTCCTTTCTTTGTTGAATAGAGGAGTCACATTCACTATTTTCCAATCCGATGGGACCTTTTCCGAATCTAAGGAATTTTGGAAAATTAAAACCAATGCATCTACTATCTCAGCAGTCTTTTGAGACTCTAGGATGAAGTCTATCAGGATCTGGGGACCTGTCAGCTTTTAGTCCTAACAATCTCCTCAGGCCTCTTTTCCTGTCGGAGGCAGGGACTTCCCAGGGGTCCGGCACTCGGAGGACAGCTAGATGATGAGCCTCTGGACTTGGTTATACCTCAGTTGCTGGAGCTGCAAAGACAAGCTCGGGAACATCAGGAAGGGATGTCCGCTGCACTCCTCAGATTGCAAGGCACGATGGAGGAGTCTGTCCGTCTTCAGTCTGAGGTGATAGCGCCGGCATGTCAACGCACTGAGGTCAACACTGGCAGAATGGCAGTCGCCATGGAGACCTTGGTCCAGGACATTGGTCCAGCACTGCTGCGCGGGCTGAACTCCATCACTGATGCCCTCCATGTCCCTGTGGTGCCAAATCCTGCAGCAGGTGGCAGATGTGACTGACCCCAGATGTGGGCAGGCCCTCAGCATCACTGGCTCTTGGCCATCTGCAGGAATGAAAGGTGGTGTCTAAAGAGCCTGGGTCTAGCGAGGCACCGACCAGTGATGGCTCACTGTGGCTCTTCAGCAGTGTGTGTGGGATCCCCAGCTGCCCCTTCTTCCTGAGGGTGCTGCTCCTCCCTCTGTCCAGCCAGGAGCCTCTGTCACTCTCTTCTCCGTTGTCTCTGCTCTCTGTAGGCCACGAGGCACACAGCTAGGTCACCAGACTCCACGATCCTGATGTACTCCTCCTGCAGCATGAGAGACAGAGACCTGTGGTTTATCTAGGGTGCACTAAGAGCTTCTCTTGGTTAATTCTGAACGTGCCTTCACACATCCTGGAGAGCGCTGACCAGCACTTGGAGGGCCAGAGTTTAGTGCACTGCATAGCTGCCCGAAACCCCACCCATCTCCACCCCACTCCACCTGACCGATTGGCAGCAGCTTTGCCCATTGGACTGCAGGCTGTGCTCTCAGCTCAGGCACAGACATTCTCCTAACCCGCACTGCAAGGCTGCACTGTCAGCTTCAATCATGGGGGAGACTGGTCCTAACTGGGATGCTGACATTACAAGGGGCTGTAAGCACCTCCAGCAGTGACTGCTCCATGTCCAGCTTCAGCAAGGAGATTGTGCACCGTGTCCAGTCATCCAACTGTTCTGCCGTCCACTAAAACACTTATTAGTTTTCCGTCTGTGCCTGAGGGGGTGAAAAGCTCTGGAGCATTTAGTGGCACTTCCATGTCTCTGTGTTGTTGAGTGAGCAGAGAAGCTGGAGACCCGGCACAAACACATCAGTGTGGCTGCACCTGAACTGTCTCAGCTGTGGAGGAATGGTCACTTTATATAAGGTTTCCCTAACGTGGGGCCACTTCCCTCATCACCCCCCCCCGCCCCCCTCCCCACCCTCCACCTCCCCCCCGCAACCCCACCCCCCCACCCTCTCCCTCCCCACCCGCAGATACTTGTGCGAGGCAGCCCTTACCTGGCACCGCACTGTCAGCAGCTGGGAATAAGCCACTGCCTGTGGCCTGCCTGAATGTGCAGCGCCTCATTCCTGGTGAGGTCTGGGCAGTGTTCCTGTGCACTCAGCTCCGAGTTTCCCTCGAGGCGCAGCCCGGCAGGTGCACACCTTATATACGCTGTGCCCGGATGATTCAGCGCAGGGGGATAATTCTGGTGAGCTGGGCTTATAATGATATGCAGATGTATAACAGGCAAGTTCCTGATGTCCAATGGCAGGAAACTGCCATTGATGGGCAGAATGGATGATGCAAACTGCTTCCATGATGCCGTGAAACTGATTTCTGGCCTTCCCACCATACTGCCTGCTCACACCCACCATACGCCCGGCACTAACGGGCACTAACGGACAAGGGCATTTCCACCCACTATCTTTAACCACGATGGTACCTCCCTCTCTTACAGCTTTTCTTTCTTCCTCACTGGAATGTACCTTTGCTGAGTGTCATGAATTATCCCTTTAAATGTCTGAAACTGCATCTCCACTAAATTACATTAGCCCTTAACCTAATTTCCCAGTTCACTTTAGCTAACTGTCTTCATACTCTCATAGTTGCCTTTGGTTAAGTTTAAGACCCACACTTCTCTCCCTCAAACTGAATGCAAAGTTCAAACATATTTTGATCACTGCTACCTAGGGGCACCTTTACTATGAGGTCACTAATTAATCCTGTCTTATTGCTACCTCAGCATTCTGTAGCCTTTACTAATCACTCTCTCCATCCAGCCTCCCACCTTCAATGGTTTGTGCACCTTAACACCCCCCCAGGTCCCTTTGCTCCTCCACCCCTTTTAGAATTGTTTTACATTGTCTCTCTGCAGTTTTCCTACCAAAATGAATCTCTTCACATTTCTCTGCATTAAATTTCATCTGCCTCTTGTTTGCCAATTCCACCAATCTGTCTATGTCATTTTGAATTTCTACACTATCGTCTTCACAGTTCACAATACTTCCAAGTTTTGTATCAACCGCAAATTTTGAATTTATGCCCTGTACACCTAGGTCTAGGTGATTTATATATATCAGGAAAAGCAAGGGTCCCAATACTGACCCCTGGGGAACTCCACTACAAACCTGCTTCCAGCCCGAAAAATATCCATTAACCATTACTCTCTGCTTCCTGTCACTCAGCCAATTTCATATCCATGTTGTCACTGTCCCTTTTATTCCATGAGCTATAACTTTGCTCACAAGTCTGTTGTGTGACACCAAATCAAATGCCTTTTGGAAGTCCATGTACACCACATCAACAGCACTGCCCGCATCAGCCCTCTCCATTACCTCATCAAAAAACTGAAGAATTTAGTTAAACACAATTTGCTCTTAACAAATCCATGCTGGCTTTGCTCAATTAACCCACGTTTTGTTCTGAATAATTATTTCTAGAATCTTCCCCACCACTGAAGTTAAACTGACTGGTCTGTAATTGCTGGGCTTATCCTTACAACCTTTTTGAACAAGGGAGTAATGTTTGTAATTCTCCAGTCCTCTAGCACCACCCCTCAGGCTAAGAAAATCCGAAAGATTATGGCCAGTGCTTCTGCAATTTCCATTCTCACTTCCTGCAATATCCTTGGAAGTATCTCATCTGGTCCCGGTGCTTTAGCAACTTTAACCACAGACAAGCCTATCCAATACCTCCTCCCTTTCAATTTTAAACCCTTCAAGTGTCTGATTTACTTCCTCTTTCAACATGACCTAGGCAGCAGCTGCTTCCTTGGTAAAGACAGATGCAGAGTATTCATCTAACGTACCAGCTATGTCTCCTGTCTCCATGTGTAAATCCCATTTTTGATCCCTAATCAGCCCTACCCCTCCTTTTAAGATCCTTTTACTATTATTTACTTATAGGATGCTTTTAGATTCCCCTTGATGTTAGCTGCTAATCTCTACTCATGCTGTTTTTTTGCTTCTCTTATTTGCTTTTTCAATTCCCCTCTGAACCTGGTTCTCAATTGTATTATCCACCCGACATCTGTCACAAGCCCACTTTTCCTGTTTCATCTTAACCTCCATCTGTTTTGTCATTCAGGAAGTTCTAGATTAGTTTGTCCCATCTTTCTCCTTTGTGGAAATGTATCTTTACTGTACTCAAACTATCTTTTCTTTAAAAGCAGCCCATTGTTCAGTTACAGTTTTTTCTGCTAATCTTTGATTCCAGTTTATTTCAGTTGGATCCATTCTTACCCCATTGAAATTGGCTTTCCCCCAGTTAATTATTCTTACTCTGGATTGCTCATGTCCTTCTCCATAGCCAGTGTAAACCCTACAATACAATGATCACTGTCCTCTAAATGCTGTCCAACTGACACTCGATCCATTTGGCCCTCCACGTTCCCAAGAATCAGGTCTAGCAGTGCCTCCTTTCTCACTGGACTGGAAACATACTGCTGTCGAAAATTTTCCTGAACATACTCTAGGTACTCTTGCCCCTCTCTGCTCTTTACACTAACACTACCCCAGTATATATTCGACTTTTAAAGTCTTCCAATATAACTACTCTATAATTCTTGTTCTTCTCTTTAATTTCTTTGTAAATTTATTTCTCTACATCTTTCCCCCTAGTTGGTGGCTAATAGATTACACCGAGCAGTGTTTTTGTTCCTGAGCTCTAGCCAAATAGATTCTGTCCTTGAGCCCCTGGGACATCCTTTCTCCAGCACTGCAATGTTCTTCTTAATCAATACTACCAGCCCCACCAACGCAACCCCCACCCCCCCCCCACCCCACCCCCCTCTCTCTCCTGCCATCACTCTCTTTCCTGAACATCTTGTAATCAGGAATATTTAACACTCAGCCCTGCCCTTCTTCCAGCCAGGTCTCTGTTATCACAGCAATGTTATATTTCTACATGGCAATCTGCATCTGCAACTCTCCAGTCTTATTTACCATGCTACATGTGTTCATGTACATGCACTACAATCCTAATTTAGAAACACCTGTCTGATACCCTAACTATCAAATCACCTGTCACTATTGCTCTTCCAGACTTCCATGTGCCCTCTTGTACAGCTGAACCACCCGTGGTGCCATGGACTTGGCTCTGGCTGCACCCCCTGGATGAACCTTCACCCTGATCAATATTCAGAACTGAATCCTGGTCAGACAATGGGATGCACTCAGGGGACTCCTGCACTACCTGCCTGTTTCTTCTTGACTGCCTGGTAGCCACCACTGCCCTCCCTTGCTGCATACTCTTAAGCTTTGAGGTATAAATGTGCCATTCACAAAGTTCCAAACCTCAGGGATGCACCACGGCTCAGAAACCCAGAGTTTGAGCTGCTCCAGCTGATGACTTTTCCTGTGCACATGGTTATCCAGGACACAAGAAATGTCCTGGAGTTCCCACATGAAACAGAATGCTCACTCCAGGGTCAGAGCTGTCCTGCCATCCCTCTGGCTATTAGATAATAAAACATACTAAAAAAAAAGGACTCAGGAGCTACTTTTGCTCCTAATTCGTATGTTTGTATTTGTTCAATTCTCTTCTTCTGTAGTCACTTAAATGTAGGGAGGTTAATTAAAACTGCTTCATGGTGGTCCATACCTGCTTCACACTCCTCCCGGTCTGCTTCACTGTGATCCTGGTTGTGTGTCATTTATTGGTAACAGAGTGAATCTTCCCTTGATGGGTTATTGTCTTGTGTGGTATATATACTTGTGGAGTGCAATACAGTAAAATTCAGACAGGAGCAATCCACCCCAACCTGCCTGATTTATCAGTTCAACATGAAAGACAATTGGATTGGCTCTGCTTCATATGGGATCCTCCCACCGCATCAGTCTCTCAGTGCTCCACCCACCCCGTATTTTAACTGTCAGGCTGCACTGTACCCGTAACCCACCCAAACTGTAACCCCCACCCAACCCATAACCCCCACCCAGACTGAACCCCCTGCCCAGCCTGTAACCCCCACCCAACCTGTAACCCCCACCCAACCCGTAACCCCCACCCAATCCGTAACCCCCACCCAGACTGAACCCCCCGCCCAGCCTGTAACCCCCACCCAACCTGTAACCCCCACCCAACCCGTAACCCCCACCCACTCTGTAAACCCCACCCAACCCGTAACCCCCACCCAACCTGTAACCCCCACCCAACACATAACCCCCACCCACTCTGTAAACCCCACCCAACCCGTAAGCCCCACCCAGACTGAAACCCCCACCCACCCTGTAACCCCCACCCAACCTGTAACCCCCACCCAACACATAACCCCCACCCACTCTGTAAACCCCACCCAACCCGTAACCCCCACCCAGACTGAAACCCCCACACACCCTGCAACCCCCACCCAACCTGTAACCTCCACCCAGACTGAAACCCCCACCCACCCTGTAACCCCCACCCAACCTGTAACCCCCACCCAAACCGTAACCCCCACCCACTCTGTAAACGCCACCCAACCCGTAACCCCCACCCACCACGTAACCTCCACCCAATCCGTAACCCCCACCCAACCTGTAACCCCCACCCAACACATAACCCCCACCCACCCTGTAAACCCCACCCAATCCATAACCCCCGCCCACCCTGTAACCCCCACCCACCCCGTAACCCCCACCCAATCCATAACCCCCGCCCACCCCATAACCCCCACCCAGCCCGTAACCCCCACCCACCCCGTAACCCCCACCCACCCCGTAATCCCCCCAACCCGTAACCCCCACCCACCCTGTAACCCCCACCCACCCCGTAACCCCCACCCTGTAACCCCCACCCACCCTGTAATCCCCCCAACCCGTAACCTCCACCCAACCCGTAACCCCCACCCAACCCGTAACCTCCACCCTGTAACCCCCACCCACCCCGTAACCCCCACCCACCCCGTAACCCCCACCCAACCCATAACCCCCACCCACCCTGTAAACCCCACCCACCCTGTAACACCCACACACCCCGTAACCCCCACCCTGTAACCCCCGCCCACCCCGTAACCCTCACCCAACCTGTAACCCCCATCCAACCTGTAACCCGCACCCACCCCGTAATGCCCCCAACCCGTAACCCCCACCCAATCCATAACCCCCGCCCACCCTGTAACCCCCACCCACCCCGTAACCCCCACCCAATCCATAACCCCCGCCCACCCCATAACCCCCGCCCACCCTGTAACCCCCACCCACCCCGTAACCCCCACCCAATCCATAACCCCCGCCCACCCCATAACCCCCACCCACCCCGTAACCCCCACCCCATAACCCCCACCTACCCCGTAACCCCCACCCCATAACCCCCACCCACCCGGTAACCCCCACTCCGTAACCCCCACCCGCCCCATAACCCCCACCCACCCTGTAGCCCCCCAACCCCTAACCCCCACCCAAACCCTAACCCCCACTGAACCCGTAACCCCCACCCAACCCATAACCCACCCAACCTGTAACCCCCCCACCCCGTAACCCCCACCCACCCTGTAACCCCCACCTTGTAACCCCCACCCAACCCGTAACCCCCACCCACCCCGTAACCCCCACCCCGTAACCCCCACCCACCCTGTAACCCCCACCCAATCCGTAATCCCCACCCACCCTGTAACCCCCACCCTGTAACCCCCACCCAACTTGTAACCCCCACCCACCCCATAACCCCCACCCCGTAACCCCCACCCAACCTGTAACCCCACCCCGTAACCCCCACCCACCCCGTAACCCCCACCCTGTAACCCCCACCCACCCCGTAACCCCCACCCTGTAACCCCCGCCCACCCCGTAATCCCCGCCCACCCCATAACCCCCACCCAACCCATAACCCCCACCCTATAACCCCCACCCACCCCGTAACCCCCACCCTGTAACCCCCACCCAACCCGTAACCCCCACCCACCCCGTAACCCCCACCCAATCCGTAATCCCCACCCACCCTGTAACACCGACCCTGTAACCCCCACCCAACTTGTAACCCCCACCCACCCCATAACCCCCACCCCGTAACCCCCACCCAACCTGTAACCCCACCCCGTAACCCCCACCCACCCCGTAACCCCACCCTGTAACCCCCACCCACCCCGTAACCCCCACCCTGTAACCCCCACCTACCCCCTAACCCCCGCCCACCCCATAACCCCCACCCAACCCGTAACCCCCACCCTGTAACCCCCACCCAACCAGTAACCCCCACCCTTTAACCCCCACCCAACCCGTAACCCCCACCCAATCCGTAACCCCCCCAGCCGAGAACTGTACTGTACCCTCAGCCAGATCCATAGTTCCTAGGATGTGAAGAAGTTGAAGGCAATGGCATTGGGAGGGGTGGGCTGGAGTGAGCCAGTGTCTGGGAGTGTGGAGGGGGTATAGTTTCCAGGATATCGTGGGGAAAGGGAGTGGGTTGGAACTTGTCTGGACTGGGCCTCATGTTTTGCTGATTTTCCTGTTCGTCAGTTCCCTGAGCAGTCACTTGCTGAACAGAGACCTGCTTTTCACCTAAAGCAGGAGCAGGGCCGACTGGAGAGATTGCTCTCAGCCTGATTGTGTGTAGAGAGGACAGGATTGCTCTGATTAGACTGTCGTTGGCAGTTGGAGAGGCCAGGTTGCTGATTTGGAGACAGACAGCCTCTTAGAGACTTGGAGAATCAGTCACCTCATTGTCAACACCTGCGAAAAGATAAAAGTGATCTCAGAATGTGCAGACAAACCACCTCATGTACATCATCTGTCGTGATCTTAGCTGTACAGGACATGAGTGAAACCCTGCGTTAGAGTCCGTCCACCATTTGATAGAAGCAGAGTGACAGAGTGTGAGAGAGAGAAAGAGAGGCAGAGAGAGATGGACAGAAAGACACAGGAATAATAACAATAGAAACAGAAAAAGAGACAAAAACAAAACAATAGGGGTAGAAAATAGGGATTGATGAAGGGAGAGCCAGACAAACAGAAAGAGAAGTTGAGAGAGTGAGAGAGAGGGAGAAATAGACCAGTACAAATTGTATTTGCATAGCACCTTTAACATATTAAAAACACACCAAGGTGCTTTATGCTTTATGTATTATAAAGAACACAAGAACAAAATAAATAGGAACAGGAGTAGACCATTCAGCCCATCGAGCCAGCACCATCATTCAATACGATCATGGCTAATCTTGGGCTTCAACTCCATTTCCCTACCCGCTCCCCATATCCCTTAATTCCCGAAGAGACCAAAAATTTGCCTATCCCAGTCTGAAATGTATTGAATGATGCAGCAACCACAACCCTCTGGGGTAGAGAATTCCAAAGATTCAGCCCTTTGAGCGAAGTAATTTCTCCTCATCTCAGTCCTAAATAATCAGCCCCTTATCCTGAGACTGTGCCCCCGTGTTTGAGATTCCCCAGCCTGGGGGAAACAATCTCTCAGTATCTCCCCTGTCAAACCCCTTCAGAATCTTGTAGGTTTCAATGAGATCACCTCTCATTCTTCTAAACTCCAGAGAATATAAACCCAATTTACTCAGCCTCTCATCATAGGACAACCCCCTCATCCCAGGGACCAATCTAGTGACCCTTCACTGTACCGCCCCCAACACAAGTATATCCTTCTTTAAATATGGAGATCAAAACTGCACACTGTATTCCAGATGTGTCTCACTAAAACCCTGTACAACTGGAGCAAGACTTCTTTATTCTTGTCCTCCAATCCCCTTGCAATAAAGGCCAACATGCAATTTGCCTTCCTAATTGTTTGCTATACCCGCATGCTAACTTTCTGCGATCCTTGTATGAATACACCCAAGTCTCTCTGAACATCAACATTTACAAATTTTACACCTTTTAAAAATTGTTCTGCTTTTTGATTCTTTCGAACAAAGTGAATAACTTCTCTGCATTGGTTATAAACTTCCACAATTCTTTAGATTCTGGGAAGGATCCAGCAGATTGGAAAATATCAAATGTAACAACTTTATTGAGGAAAGGAGGGAGGCAGAAAGCAGGAAGCTATAGGCCAATTAGCCTAACATCTGTCCTAGGGAAAGTGCTATAATACATTATTAAGGAGGTTATAGCAGGATACTTAGAAAATCATAATGGGATCAGGCAGAGCCAACATGCCTTTGTGAAATGGAAATCATGTTTAACTAACCTGTTAGAGTTTTTTGACAAGGTAACATAAGAACATACGAACATAAGAGCAGGAGTAGGCCATTCAGCCCATCAAGTCTGCTCTGCCATTCAATATGATCTTGGCTGATCATCCCCACAGATTTTCCCCGCAATTTCCAACACACTGACTTTGTGCGTCCAACTTTATTACAATGAAAACACCTCAATTTTTGATTGTCCCTTCTCCCCTCAGCAGCTTCCTTTTTATTCTGAAAAAAAACTTACTGCGAATTTCCATCTACTCCTCTTCCCTGCCTACCCACCCTCCTTTCACCCTCCCACCTTCTATCCTTCTCCGATATAAAAGGGTGATGAAAAAATGGTTTATCTCTATGAACTAACTCATAATCATCAGCTATCTCTGCCGCTTGTCTTATCGTTTCAACCCTCTGTTCCTCCACATGAGCTCTCACGACCAAAGGAATTGAATCTTTAAATTATCCCAAAAAAATCATCTCTCTAAGAGCTGCATGTGTCATCTCTATCTTTATTGCCTGTATCCACCAGACAAAATTACTTTGTTTTACTTTATCAAACTCAGTATAAGTTTGCCCAGGCTGTTTTCTCATATTCCTAAATTTCTGCCTGGATGCTTCAGGAACCAATGCACTCAAAATAGCCTTTTCTACCACATCACTGTTCACTGACATTTCCTTTGACAGTGAAGCATAAACCTCACGTGCTGTACCCAACAACCTGGATTGTAACAACAATGTCCAGTTTTCCTGTGGCCATTTCATCTGTTTAGCTATCTTCTCAAATGAAATAAAGAATGTTTCAACATCCCTTTCTTCAAACTTTGGAAGACCTTGTACAAATTTAAACATCTTCCCACTGAGTTCCAAACTGGAAATAAGTCCTTCCTCACCTCCTGGTGTCTTTGGTGTCTCTTTTTTAACTGCCAGCAATAAGCTGGAATTCCTCAGTCTCTCTCTTTTTCTCTTTCCCACCTTTCTGCCTATTCCATTTGAAATGTCCTTTCTCTTTCCTTTTCTTTTTTTTGCTGCCTTTAGCTCATTTTTTTTCATTTGTAACTGAATCTAAGCCCATTCCAATGAATCACCCCTTGGAGAACTTGGTCTCGCAGGAATTCCTTCCAATTTCAAATGCCGTGCTCTACCTTCAATTATGTCTGATTTCCTTATCCCTGCAGGTAATCCTAATTGTAACTTATCTGCCAATTCCATTAACTTAACTTTATTTGCCTTTTGTAAACCAACCAAAGTTATAAGTTCAGCTCCCAGACCAGTCTGACCAATTGCCAAAGCCATTTTGCAGTCTCACCACTTAAAAAAAACCTCACACCAACTCCTGAATTCAAAGTGCTTCTCGTATTTGTAACCTTAAGATTCAGCAACTCCAAACCAATCCAGGAATTTCAAATATATCCCGCAAAAAGCCCCCAATTTTGTTATGACAGCAGATGGTAAGTGATGAGCTGTTCAAATCCCAGAGGGAAACTTAAAATAACTGCAACAACTATTTTACAATTTATATTTATTTCAAGATGCGTGCCTTGAATTCAGTAGTAATATGATCACTGAACCTTATAGGTTTCTTACAAAAGTAAATTAAACCTTTATTAATTAGAAGTGATTTTAAGCACATACATAGGTTTATAACTTACTACTATGATAACTCCTAGCTTCCCTAGTTAGTCTGACTCTCAGTTATACCTCCCTGAAGGCAACAGTAAACACACAGATTTTGAATGCCCAGGCAAAGTAAAACGATACCTTGAACAGTCGAATTCAAAGTGAGTTTTCTTCACTTCAGTTCGTTTAGACAGCAACTTGAGGCTTAGAGGCTGGAGGCTTTTCACACTTGTTAGATCTTAGAATGCCTTTCTCTTACACATAACCTCATCTCTTTTATACAGGTTTCTCCCTTTTTAAATGTAAATCCTATTGACCCAATATGTCTTTTCAGCTATACATTTCTAATAATAAAAATTTTCATAGTACCAATTTTATCAGTAAACTTTGGGAAAAATAAACACACTGTTTGGCTTCTTCTGACTAAGTGTAACATTTTACCACCTCTTTTGAAATTCAAATTACTCTGATTTATCAAAAAATACAAATTTTCCTTTTACACCTCACATTCTAAAACTTCAGCCATGTTTACCTGTTTAATATTTCAAACCTAGCTTCTCTTCTTGATACATCAAAGCCTTCAGACTAGCTGTCTTTAATTTGATTAAGTCCCCCACACACAGACACACACTATTCCTACCTTACAATAAATTCCAGTAACGCTATGAAAATGATTATATTTTCCTGACATTACCAACAACTGGTATTAGGCCAACTGGTCTTAGTTCCCTGTTTTCTCTCTCCCTCCTTTCTTGAAAAGCAGAGTAACATTTGCCAACTTCTAGTCTGATGGACTATTCCTGAATCCAATGAATTCTGGAACATCGCAGCCAATGCCTCGACTGTCTCTGCAGCTCTCTCCTTTTGAACCCTAGGCTGTAGGTCATCAGGGCCTGGGCATTTGTCACATTTTAGTCCTTTAAGTTTCCCCAATGCCTTTCTCTGCTGATACTAATTTCCCTAATTTCCTCACTCTCTAGGCTACCCTCTATTTCGACTGTGAAAACAGACACAAAATATTAATTCAATGCCTCCACCACCTCCTCGTTCCCCATGATACATCCTCTCCTGTCTCTAATTCCAATGGGCCACATTAACTTTAGTTACTCTCTTCCTCTTTATACACTTAAAAAAGCTCTTACAATCTGTTTTTATATTTCTGGCTAGTTTACTCTCATATTCTATTTTTTCCCTTTTCAATAACTTTTTGATGGCCCTCTGCTGGTTTCTAAAACACTCCCAATCCACAGACTTGTTACTGTTTTTTGCGACACTAGAAGCCTCTTCGTTTAATCTAATACTATCCCTAACTTCCTGAATGAGACGCGATGGGTCTTTCTTGCTGAGATTTTGTTTTTCAATGGAATGTATTTTTGTTGAAGATTTTGAATGGTTTCTGTAAATGTTTCCCACTGTTTACTTATCTCCAAACCTTTTAGCCTATTTACCCAATTAACCTTGGCCAGTTCTCCCCTCAGACCTTTGTAATTGTCTTTATTAAAGATTAAGATTCTTGCTGTGAGTACAGACTATTCCATCACACTATTGACTTACATAGGAGAAACATAGGAACACTGGACTTAGGAGCTGGAGTAGGCCATTCAGCCCTTTGAGCCTGCTCCACAATTCAATACAATCATGGTTTATCTGGTTATGCCTCTGCTTCACTTTCCTGTCTGTCCCCCCATAACTCTTCTCCTGTCTAACAAAAATCTTTCTAACTCAGTTTTCAATAAATTCAAAGACCCAGCTTCTGCTACCTTCTGGGGAAGAGAATTCCACACTCTAATGACCCTCTGAGAGAAGGAGAGTGTTCAGACCGTGTCAGAGAGTGAAGACAGAGATTTTTAAGCTCTCTGAGAAGTAAAACTACAAGGCTAGTGGGACAGGAGTTAACGGAATAATCAGTTATGGGACTCAGTAAGGTGAGCAATTTAGCGGAGGTGCTACTGGAAGACTGACCTTAAGGAACTTATTTGTTTACTCTGCAGTTGAAGAAACAGTGAGTTTAGAATGTGGATTTTGGGTGTCTCGAGGGGAGATATGGGGCAGGTTTTTCCGGATTTTGGGTGTCTCGAGGGGAGATATGGGGCAGGTTTTTCCGGATTTTGGGTGTCTCAAGGGGAGATATGGGGCAGGTTTTTCCGGTCAGCGAGCGGGGGTGGGGCCCACTCGCTGATGTGTAAAATGATGTGGGGATACGTTGGGTGTGTGTCCTGAAGTGACCCCGCATCATCTGGATTTCAGTTCAGCAGGTGTGCTGCCCTTTTACTAAGGCCATTAAAAAGCTAATGAACCTGATTGATGGACCTGCCCAACCATCCTAAGGGTTGTCGGACAGGTCTGGAGCCCTGAGGTGGCTTCAGAATAAACATCAAACCTCATCCACGGGTGGGGTGAAGTTTCCTAAGGGCTTTTAAATTTTTACGAAAGGTTTTGCTAAAAGTTAGATGGATATGTCCCAAGTGACATGGCAGAGAAATTTTTTAAACCTCTTTATTTAAAGTTTTATATCGGAGACGATCCCCCTGAGGCAGCACTTTGCCTCAGGGAGATGAGTTCACTCTTTTGTGTGAAAGATTGCACTCCCGGCTGAGGGAAGTACCCCCCCCCCCACAACACCGAGTCCACACAGGGGGCACAGCGTTTCCTGGCAGATGTCATGCTGGGCGGGCCTTAATTGGCCCGCCCACGGAAAATGGCGGCGCCGAGCCCCTGACCGGCAGCGCCGAGCCCCTGACCGGGGGTGCCGAGCCCCTGACCAGCGGCGCCGAGCTCCTGACCGGCGGCGCCGAGCCCCTGACCGGCGGCGCCGAGCCCCTGACCGGGGGCGCCGAGCCCCTGACTGGCGGCGCCGAGTCCCTGACCGGCGGCGTCGAGCCCCTGACCGGGGGCGCCGATCGGAGTCCCGCCCACCTGCTCCCGCTCTTCTCCCCCCGACAGGGGGTAAATATTGGCCATGGTTCAGGTGAGGAGCATCAAGTGAATGCTCAGGAATTCACTGGAAGGAAAGAGTTTATAACTGTGTCATTCCCGAACGAGAAGCCTTTGTGTGTCAAGTGAGTGGTAACTCTTAACTGATTTGTGTGTCTGTAAAGATATTGCTGGGGTAGAGGAATAGCATGAATTTGAATCGTCATCTGTTTGTATTGAGATCTTTCCAACCTTTTTGCCTGGTGTAATATGGTTCACTTTCCTTGCTTAATAAATGTTTTATTCTCTGTGTTAAAAGTTCATCATCTCACCCCGTGCTGCGCCTGCCCTGGGAGTGTTTGATGGGGACAGTGTAGAGGGAGATTTACTCTGTATCTAACCCTGTGCTGTACTTGTCCTGGGAGTGTTTGATGGGTACAGTGTAGAGGGAGATTTACTCTGTATCTAACCCCGTGCTGTACCTGTCCTGGGAGTGTTTGATGGGGACAGTATAGGGGGAGCTTTACTCTGTATCTAACCCCGTGTTGTACCTGTCCTGGGAGTGTTTGATGGGGACAGTATTGAAGGAGCTTTACTCTGTATCTAACCCCGTGCTGTACCTGTCCTGGGAGTGTTTGATGGGGACAGTGTAGAGGGAGCTTTACTCTGTATCTAACCCCGTGCTGTACCTGTCCTGGGAGTGTTTGATGGGGACAGTGTAGAGGGAGATTTACTCTGTATCTAACCCCGTGCTGTACCTGTCCTGGGAGTGTTTGATGTGGACAGTGTAGAGGGAGCTTTACTCTGTATCTAACCCCGTGCTGTACCTGTCCTGGGAGTGTTTGATGGGGACAGTGTAGAGGGAGCTTTACTCTGTATCTAACCCCATGCTGTACCTGTCCTGGGAGTGTTTGATGGGGACAGTGTAGATGGAGCTTTACTCTGTATCTAACCCCGTGCTGTACCTGTCCTGAGAGTGTTTGATGGGGACAGTGTAGAGGGAGCTTTACTCTGTATCTAACCCCGTGCTGTACCTGTCCTGGGAGTGTTTGATGGGGACAGTGTAGAAGGAGCTTTACTCTGTATCTAACCCCGTGCTGTACCTGTCCTGGGAGTGTTTGATGGGGACAGTGTAGAGGGAGCTTTACTCTGTATCTAACCCTGTGCTGTACCTGTCCTGGGAGTGTTTGATGGGGACAGTGTAGAGGGAGCTTTACTCTGTATCTAACCCCGTGCTGTACCTGTCCTGGGAGTGTTTGATGGGACAGTGTTAATGTGAAAATCGTAGCAGTTGATGAATCTGCTTTGCCCTATTCTGATGGATGAACAATGTGGCTCCCAGTGGAAAATGAGGACAAGGACTCTGAGTGCTGAGACATACAGGATGGTGTTAGACTGGGGAGTGAGTCAGGATCCTCCTACTGACTGACCTGCCTTGGCGTTAGTCCTGGTGTCAGTAACTCAGTGAGGGATCAGTGACCATAAAGACAAAGGTGTCCTCATTGTGAAATACTCTCATCATCAAACTAAATGTGACCAATTCCTATTGGGCAAATGGAGACAGATACAACTCTCTCTCCAGGTTTGATCCCTTTTAACTGAAGCAGCTCATTATATATAACACCATGACTCCATAACTAAACCCTACCCACCCACCTCCCTCTCCACCTTCCTTATCCTCACCAATCCATTTCCCTCACTACCTCCTTCATCCCAGTCACCCACCTCTATCCCCATCCCACTCATCCCAGTCACCCACCTCTATCCCCATCCCACTCATCCCAGTCACCCACCTCTATCCCCATCCCACTCATCCCAGTCACCCACCTCTATCCCCATCCCACTCATCCCAGTCACCCACCTCTATCCCCATCCCACTCATCCCAGTCACCCTCCTCTATCCCCATCCCACTCATCCCAGTCACCCACCTCTATCCCCATCCCACTCATCCCAGTCACCCACCTCTCCCCATCCCACTCATCCCAGTCACCCACCTCTCCCCATCCCACTCATCCCAGTCACCCTCCTCTATCCCCATCCCACTCATCCCAGTCACCCACCTCTCCCCATCCCACTCATCCCAGTCACCCACCTCTCCCCATCCCACTCATCGCAGTCACCCACCTCTCCCCATCCCACTCATCCCAGTCACCCACCTCTATCCCCATCCCACTCATCCCAGTCACCCACCTCTATCCCCATCCCACTCATCCCAGTCACCCATTTCTCCCCACCTCTCGCAACCCAACCATCTTCCTCTCTCCCCAACTCCCCCAAACCATCCACCCACACTCCCCCCACCTCCCCCAAACCATCCACCCACACTCCCCCCACCTCCCCCAAACCATCCACCCACACTCCCCCCACCTCCCCCAAACCATCCACCCACACTCCCCCCACCTCCCCCAAACCATCCACCCACACTCCCCCCACCTCCCCCAAACCATCCACCCACACTCCCCCCACCTCCCCCAAACCATCCACCCACACTCCCCCCACCTCCACAAACCATCCACCCACACTCCCCCCACCTCCCCCAAACCATCCACCCACACTCCACCCACCTCCCCCAAACCATCCACCCACACTCCCCCCACCTCCCCCAAACCATCCACCCACACTCCCCCCACCTCCCCCATACCATCCACCCACACTCCCCCCACCTCCACAAACCATCCACCCACACTCCCCCCACCTCCCCCAAACCATCCACCCACACTCCCCCCACCTCCCCCAAACCATCCACCCACACTCCCCCCACCTCCCCCAAACCATCCACCCACACTCCCCCCACCTCCCCCAAACCATCCACCCACACTCCCCCCACCTCCCCCAAACCATCCACCCACACTCCCCCCACCTCCCCCAAACCATCCACCCACACTCCCCCCACCTCCACAAACCATCCACCCACACTCCCCCCACCTCCACAAACCATCCACCCACACTCCCCCCACCTCCACAAACCATCCACCCACACTCCCCCCACCTCCACAAACCATCCACCCACACTCCCCCCACCTCCCCCAAACCATCCACCCACACTCCCCCCACCTCCCCCAAACCATCCACCCACACTCCCCCCACCTCCACAAACCATCCACCCACACTCCCCCCACCTCCCCCAAACCATCCACCCACACTCCCCCCACCTCCCCCAAACCATCCACACACACTCCCCCCACCTCCCACAAACCATCCACCCACACTCCCCCCACCTCCACAAACCATCCACCCACACTCCCCCCACCTCCCCCAAACCATCCACCCACACTCCCCCCACCTCCACAAACCATCCACCCACACTCCCCCCACCTCCCCCAAATCATCCACCCACACTCCCCCCACCTCCACAAACCATCCACCCACACTCCCCCCACCTCCCCCAAACCATCCACCCACACTCCCCCCACCTCCCCCAAACCATCCACCCACACTCCCCCCACCTCCCCCAAACCATCCACCCACACTCCCCCCACCTCCCCCATACCATCCACCCACACTCCCCCCACCTCCACAAACCATCCACCCACACTCCCCCCACCTCCCCCAAACCATCCACCCACACTCCCCCCACCTCCCCCAAACCATCCACCCACACTCCCCCCACCTCCCCCAAACCATCCACCCACACTCCCCCCACCTCCCCCAAACCATCCACCCACACTCCCCCCACCTCCCCCAAACCATCCACCCACACTCCCCCCACCTCCACAAACCATCCACCCACACTCCCCCCACCTCCACAAACCATCCACCCACACTCCCCCCACCTCCACAAACCATCCACCCACACTCCCCCCACCTCCACAAACCATCCACCCACACTCCCCCCACCTCCACAAACCATCCACCCACACTCCGCCCACCTCCCCCAAACCATCCACCCACACTCCCCCCAACTCCACAAACCATCCACCCACACTCCCCCCACCTCCCCCAAACCATCCACCCACACTCCCCCCACCTCCCCCAAACCATCCACCCACACTCCCCCCACCTCCCCCAAACCATCCACCAACACTCCCCCCACCTCCCCCAAACCATCCACCCACACTCACCCCACCTCCACAAACCATCCACCCACACTCCCCCCACCTCCCCCAAACCATCCACCCACACTCCCCCCACCTCCCCCAAACCATCCACCCACACTCCCCCCACCTCCCCCAAACCATCCACCCACACTCCCCCCACCTCCACAAACCATCCACCCACACTCCCCCCACCTCCCCCAAACCATCCACCCACACTCCCCCCACCTCCACAAACCATCCACCCACACTCCCCCCACCTCCCCCAAACCATCCACCCACACTCCCCCCACCTCCACAAACCATCCACCCACACTCCCCCCACCTCCACAAACCATCCACCCACACTCCCCCCACCTCCCCCAAACCATCCACCCACACTCCCCCCACCTCCCCCAAACCATCCACCCACACTCCCCCCACCTCCACAAACCATCCACCCACACTCCGCCCACCTCCCCCAAACCATCCACCCACACTCCCCCCACCTCCCCCAAACCATCCACCCACACTCCCCCCACCTCCCCCAAACCATCCACCCACACTCCCCCCACCTCACCCAAACCATCCACCCACACTCCCCCCACCTCCACAAACCATCCACCCACACTCTCCCCACCTCCACAAACCATCCACCCACACTCCCCCCACCTCCCCCAAACCATCCACCCACACTCCCCCCACCTCCCCCAAACCATCCACCCACACTCCCCCCACCTCCCCCAAACCATCCACACACACTCCCCCCACCTCCCCCAAACCATCCACCCACACTCCCCCCACCTCCACAAACCATCCACCCACACTCCCCCCACCTCCCCCAAACCATCCTCCCACACTCCCCCCACCTCCACAAACCATCCACCCACACTCCCCCCACCTCCACAAACCATCCACACACACTCCCCCCACCTCCACAAACCATCCACCCACACTCCCCCCACCTCCCCCAAACCATCCACCCACACTCCCCCCACCTCCCCCAAACCATCCACCCACACTCCCCCCACCTCCCCCAAACCATCCACCCACACTCCCCCCACCTCCACAAACCATCCACCCACACTCCCCCCACCTCCCCCAAACCATCCACCCACACTCCCCCCACCTCCCCCAAACCATCCACCCACACTCCCCCCACCTCCCCCAAACCATCCACCCACACTCCCCCCACCTCCACAAACCATCCACCCACACTCCCCCCACCTCCCCCAAACCATCCACCCACACTCCCCCCACCTCCCCCAAACCATCCACCCACACTCCCCCCACCTCCCCCAAACCATCCACCCACACTCCCCCCACCTCCCCCAAACCATCCACCCACACTCCCCCCACCTCCCCCAAACCATCCACCCACACTCCCCCCACCTCCCCCATACCATCCACCCACACTCCCCCCACCTCCCCCAAACCATCCACCCACACTCCCCCCACCTCCACAAACCATCCACCCACACTCCCCCCACCTCCACAAACCATCCACCCACACTCCCCCCACCTCCACAAACCATCCACCCACACTCCCCCCACCTCCACAAACCATCCACCCACACTCCCCCCACCTCCACAAACCATCCACCCACAGTCCCCCCACCTCCCCCAAACCATCCACCCACACTCCCCCCACCTCCACAAACCATCCACCCACACTCCCCCCACCTCCACAAACCATCCACCCACACTCCCCCCACCTCCACAAACCATCCACCCACACTCCCCCCACCTCCACAAACCATCCACCCACACTCCCCCCACCTCCACAAACCATCCACCCACACTCCCCCCACCTCCCCCAAACCATCCACCCACACTCCCCCCACCTCCCCCAAACCATCCACCCACACTCCCCCCACCTCCACAAACCATCCACCCACACTCCCCCCACCTCCCCCAAACCATCCACCCACACTCCCCCCACCTCCCCCAAACCATCCACCCACACTCCCCCCACCTCCCCCAAACCATCCACCCACACTCCCCCCACCTCCCCCAAACCATCCACCCACACTCCCCCCACCTCCCCCAAACCATCCACCCACACTCCCCCCACCTCCACAAACCATCCACCCACACTCCCCCCACCTCCACAAACCATCCACCCACACTCCCCCCACCTCCACAAACCATCCACCCACACTCCCCCCACCTCCCCCAAACCATCCACCCACACTCCCCCCACCTCCCCCAAACCATCCACCCACACTCCCCCCACCTCCCCCAAACCATCCACCCACACTCCCCCCACCTCCCCCAAACCATCCTCCCACACTCCCCCCACCTCCCCCAAACCATCCACCCACACTCCCCCCACCTCCCCCAAACCATCCACCCACACTCCCCCCACCTCCCCCAAACCATCCACCCACACTCCGCCCACCTCCCCCAAACCATCCACCCACACTCCCCCCACCTCCACAAACCATCCACACACACTCCCCCCACCTCCCCCAAACCATCCACCCACACTCCCCCCACCTCCACAAACCATCCACCCACACTCCCCCCACCTCCCCCAAACCATCCACCCACACTCCCCCCACCTCTACAAACCATCCACCCACACTCCCCCCACCTCCACAAACCATCCACCCACACTCCCCCCACCTCCACAAACCATCCACCCACACTCCCCCCACCTCCCCCATACCATCCACCCACACTCCCCCCACCTCCCCCAAACCATCCACCCACACTCCCCCCACATCCCCCAAACCATCCACCCACACTCCCCCCACCTCCCCCAAACCATCCACCCACACTCCCCCCACCTCCCCAAACCATCCACCCACACTCCCCCCACCTCCACAAACCATCCACCCACACTCCCCCCACCTCCACAAACCATCCACCCACACTCCCCCCACCTCCCCCAAACCATCCACCCACACTCCCCCCACCTCCACAAACCATCCACCCACACTCCCCCCACCTCCCCCAAACCATCCACCCACACTCCCCCCACCTCCCCCAAACCATCCACCCACACTCCCCCCACCTCCCACAAACCCTCCACCCACACTCCCCCCACCTCCCCCAAACCATCCACCCACACTCCCCCCACCTCCACAAACCATCCACCCACACTCCCCCCACCTCCACAAACCATCCACCCACACTCCCCCCACCTCCACAAACCATCCACCCACACTCCCCCCACCTCCACAAACCATCCACCCACACTCCCCCCACCTCCACAAACCATCCACCCACACTCCCCCCACCTCCACAAACCATCCACCCACACTCCCCCCACCTCCACAAACCATCCACCCACACTCCCCCACCTCCACAAACCATCCACCCACACTCCCCCCACCTCCCCCAAACCATCCACCCACACTCCCCCCACCTCCCCCAAACCATCCACCCACACTCCCCCCACCTCCCCCAAACCATCCACCCACACTCCCCCCACCTCCCCCAAACCATCCACCCACACTCCCCCCACCTCCACAAACCATCCACCCACACTCCCCCCACCTCCACAAACCATCCACCCACACTCCCCCCACCTCCCCCAAACCATCCACCCACACTCCCCCCACCTCCCCCAAACCATCCACCCACACTCCCCCCACCTCCCCCAAACCATCCACCCACACTCCCCCCACCTCCCCCAAACCATCCACCCACACTCCCCCCACCTCCACAAACCATCCACCCACACTCCCCCCACCTCCCCCAAACCATCCACGAACAGTCCCCCCACCTCCACAAACCATCCACCCACACTCCCCCCACCTCCACAAACCATCCACCCACACTCCCCCCACCTCCCCCAAACCATCCACCCACACTCCCCCCACCTCCCCCAAACCATCCACCCACACTCCCCCCACCTCCCCCAAACCATCCACCCACACTCCCCCCACCTCCACAAACCATCCACCCACACTCCCCCCACCTCCACAAACCATCCACCCACACTCCCCCCACCTCCCCCAAACCATCCACCCACACTCCCCCCACCTCCACAAACCATCCACCCACACTCCCCCCACCTCCCCCAAACCATCCACCCACACTCCCCCCACCTCCCCCAAACCATCCACCCACACTCCCCCCACCTCCCCCAAACCATCCACCCACACTCCCCCCACCTCCCCCAAACCATCCACCCACACTCCCCCCACCTCCCCCAAACCATCCACCCACACTCCCCCCACCTCCCCCAAACCATCCACCCACACTCCCCCCACCTCCCCCAAACCATCCACCCACACTCCCCCCACCTCCACAAACCATCCACCCACACTCCCCCCACCTCCACAAACCATCCACCCACACTCCCCCCACCTCCCCCAAACCATCCACCCACACTCCCCCCACCTCCACAAACCATCCACCCACACTCCCCCCACCTCCCCCAAACCATCCACCCACACTGCCCCCACCACCACAAAACATCCACCCACACTCCCCCCACCTCCCCCAAACCATCCACCCACACTCCCCCCACCTCCCCCAAACCATCCACCCACACTCCCCCCACCTCCACAAACCATCCACCCACACTCCCCCCACCTCCCCCATACCATCCACCCACACTCCCCCCACCTCCCCCAAACCATCCACCCACACTCCCCCCACCTCCCCCAAACCATCCACCCACACTCCCCCCACCTCCCCCAAACCATCCACCCACACTCCCCCCACCTCCCCCATACCATCCACCCACACTCCCCCCACCTCCACAAACCATCCACCCACACTCCCCCCACCTCCCCCAAACCATCCACCCACACTCCCCCCACCTCCCCCAAACCATCCACCCACACTCCCCCCACCTCCCCCAAACCATCCACCCACACTCCCCCCACCTCCACAAACCATCCACCCACACTCCCCCCACCTCCCACATACCATCCACCCACACTCCCCCCACCTCCACAAACCATCCACCCACACTCCCCCCACCTCCCCCAAACCATCCACCCACACTCCCCCCACCTCCACAAACCATCCACCCACACTCTCCCCACCTCCACAAACCATCCACCCACACTCCCCCCACCTCCCCCAAACCATCCACCCACACTCCCCCCACCTCCACAAACCATCCACCCACACTCCCCCCACCTCCACAAACCATCCACCCACACTCTCCCCACCTCCCCCAAACCATCCACCCACACTCCCCCCACCTCCACAAACCATCCACCCACACTCCCCCCACCTCCCCAAAACCATCCACCCACACTCCCCCCACCTCCCCCAAACCATCCACCCACACTCCCCCCACCTCCCCCAAACCATCCACCCACACTCCCCCCACCTCCCCCAAACCATCCACACACACTCCCCCCACCTCCCCCAAACCATCCACCCACACTCCGCCCACCTCCCCCATACCATCCACACACACTCCCCCCACCTCCCCCAAACCATCCACCCACACTCCCCCCACCTCCCCCAAACCATCCACCCACACTCCCCCCACCTCCCCCAAACCATCCACCCACACTCCCCCCACCTCCCCCAAACCATCCACCCACACTCCCCCCACCTCCCCCAAACCATCCACCAACACTCCCCCCACCTCCCCCAAACCATCCACCCACACTCCCCCCACCTCCCCCATACCATCCACCCACACTCCGCCCACCTCCACAAACCATCCACCCACACTCCCCCCACCTCCACAAACCATCCACCCACACTCCCCCCACCTCCCCCAAACCATCCACCCACACTCCCCCCACCTCCCCCAAACCATCCACCCACACTCCCCCCACCTCCCCCAAACCATCCACCCACACTCCCCCCACCTCCACAAACCATCCACCCACACTCCCCCCACCTCCACAAACCATCCACCCACACTCCCCCCACCTCCACAAACCATCCACCCACACTCCCCCCACCTCCCCCAAACCATCCACCCACACTCCCCCCACCTCCACAAACCATCCATCCACACTCCCCCCACCTCCCCCAAACCATCCAACCACACTCCCCCCACCTCCACAAACCATCCACCCACACTCCCCCCACCTCCCCCAAACCATCCACCCACACTCCCCCCACCTCCACAAACCATCCACCCACACTCCCCCACCTCCACAAACCATCCACCAACACTCCCCCCACCTCCACAAACCATCCACCCACACTCCCCCCACCTCCCCCAAACCATCCACCCACACTCCCCCCACCTCCACAAACCATCCACCCACACTCCCCCCACCTCCACAAACCATCCACCCACACTCCCCCCACCTCCCCCAAACCATCCACCCACACTCCCCCCACCTCCCCCAAACCATCCACCCACACTCCCCCCACCTCCACAAACCATCCACCCACACTCCCCCCACCTCCCCCAAACCATCCACCCACACTCCCCCCACCTCCACAAACCATCCACCCACACTCCCCCCACCTCCCCCAAACCATCCACCCACACTCCCCCCACCTCCACAAACCATCCACCCACACTCCCCCCACCTCCCCCAAACCATCCACCCACACTCCGCCCACCTCCCCCAAACCATCCAGCCACACTCCCCCCACCTCCAAAAACCATCCAACCACACTCCCCCCACCTCCACAAACCATCCTCCCACACTCCCCCCACCTCCACAAACCATCCACCCACACTCCCCCCACCTCCCCCAAACCATCCACCCACACTCCCCCCACCTCCACAAACCATCCACCCACATTCCCCCCACCTCCCCCATACCATCCACCCACACTCCCCCCACCTCCCCCAAACCATCCACCCACACTCCCCCCACCTCCCCCAAACCATCCAACAACACTCCCCCCACCTCCCCCAAACCATCCACCCACACTCCCCCCACCTCCCCCAAACCATCCACCCACACTCCCCCCACCTCCCCCAAACCATCCACCCACACTCCCCCCACCTCCCCCAAACCATCCACCCACACTCCCCCCACCTCCCCCAAACCATCCACCCACACTCCCCCCACCTCCACAAACCATCCACCCACACTCCGCCCACCTCCCCCAAACCATCCACCCACACTCCCCCCGCCTCCCCCAAACCATCCACCCACACTCCCCCACCTCCCCCAAACCATCCACCCACACTCCCCCCACCTCCCCCAAACCATCCACCCACACTCCCCCCACCTCCACAAACCATCCACCCAAACTCCCCCCACCTCCCCCAAACCATCCACCCACACTCCCCCCACCTCCACAAACCATCCACCCACACTCCCCCCACCTCCCCCAAACCATCCACCCACACTCCCCCCACCTCCACAAACCATCCACCCACACTCCCCCCACCTCCCCCAAACCATCCACCCACACTCCCCCCACCTCCACAAACCATCCACCCACACTCCCCCCACCTCCCCCAAACCATCCACCCACACTCCGCCCACCTCCCCCAAACCATCCAGCCACACTCCCCCCACCTCCAAAAACCATCCAACCACACTCCCCCCACCTCCACAAACCATCCTCCCACACTCCCCCCACCTCCACAAACCATCCACCCACACTCCCCCCACCTCCCCCAAACCATCCACCCACACTCCCCCCACCTCCACAAACCATCCACCCACATTCCCCCCACCTCCCCCATACCATCCACCCACACTCCCCCCACCTCCCCCATACCATCCAACAACACTCCCCCCACCTCCCCCAAACCATCCACCCACACTCCCCCCACCTCCCCCAAACCATCCACCCACACTCCCCCCACCTCCCCCAAACCATCCACCCACACTCCCCCCACCTCCCCCAAACCATCCACCCACACTCCCCCCACCTCCACAAACCATCCACCCACACTCCGCCCACCTCCCCCAAACCATCCACCCACACTCCCCCCGCCTCCCCCAAACCATCCACCCACACTCCCCCACCTCCCCCAAACCATCCACCCACACTCCCCCCACCTCCCCCAAACCATCCACCCACACTCCCCCCACCTCCCCCAAACCATCCACCCACACTCCCCCCACCTCCACAAACCATCCACCCACACTCCCCCCACCTCCCCCAAACCATCCACCCACACTCCCCCCACCTCCACAAACCATCCACCCACACTCCGCCCACCTCCACAAACCATCCACCCACACTCCCCCCACCTCCCCCAAACCATCCACCCACACTCCCCCCACCTCCACAAACCATCCACCCACACTCCCCCCACCTCCACAAACCATCCACCCACACTCCCCCCACCTCCCCCAAACCATCCACCCACACTCCCCCCACCTCCACAAACCATCCACCCACACTCCCCCCACCTCCACAAACCATCCACCCACACTCCCCCCACCTCCCCCAAACCATCCACCCACACTCCCCCCACCTCCACAAACCATCCACCCACACTCCCCCCACCTCCCCCAAACCATCCACCCACACTCCCCCCACCTCCACAAACCATCCACCCACATTCCCCCCACCTCCCCCATACCATCCACCCACACTCCCCCCACCTCCCCCATACCATCCAACAACACTCCCCCCACCTCCCCCAAACCATCCACCCACACTCCCCCCACCTCCCCCAAACCATCCACCCACACTCCCCCCACCTCCCCCAAACCATCCACCCACACTCCCCCCACCTCCCCCAAACCATCCACCCACACTCCCCCCACCTCCACAAACCATCCACCCACACTCCGCCCACCTCCCCCAAACCATCCACCCACACTCCCCCCGCCTCCCCCAAACCATCCACCCACACTCCCCCACCTCCCCAAACCATCCACCCACACTCCCCCCACCTCCCCCAAACCATCCACCCACACTCCCCCCACCTCCACAAACCATCCACCCAAACTCCCCCCACCTCCCCCAAACCATCCACCCACACTCCCCCCACCTCCCCCAAACCATCCACCCACACTCAACCCACCTCCCCCAAACCATCCACCCACACTCCCCCCACCTCCACAAACCATCCACCCACACTCCGCCCTCCTCCCCCAAACCATCCACCCACACTCCCCCCACCTCCCCCAAACCATCCACCCACACTCCCCCCACCTCCCCCAAACCATCCACCCACACTCCCCCCCACCTCCCCCAAACCATCCACCCACACTCCCCCCACCTCCACAAACCATCCACCCACACTCCCCCCACCTCCACAAACCATCCACCCACACTCCCCCCACCTCCCCAAACCATCCACCCACACTCCCCCCACCTCCCACAAACCAACCACCCACACACCCCCCCCCACCCCCAAACCATCCACCCACACTCCCCCCACCTCCACAAACCATCCACCCACACTCCCCCCACCTCCACAAACCATCCACCCACACTCCCCCCACCTCCACAAACCATCCACCCACACTCCCCCCACCTCCCCCAAACCATCCACCCACACTCCCCCCACCTCCACAAACCATCCACCCACACTCCCCCCACCTCCACAAACCATCCACCCACACTCCCCCCCACCTCCACAAACCATCCACCCACACTCCCCCCACCTCCACAAACCATCCACCCACACTCCCCCCACCTCCCCCAAACCATCCACCCACACTCCCCCCACCTCCACAAACCATCCACCCACACTCCCCCCACCTCCCCCAAACCATCCACCCACACTCCCCCCACCTCCCCCAAACCATCCACCCACACTCCCCCCACCTCCCCCAAACCATCCACCCACACTCCCCCCACCTCCCCCAAACCATCCACCCACACTCCCCCCACCTCCCCCAAACCATCCACCCACACTCCCCCCACCTCCCCCAAACCATCCACCCACACTCCCCCCACCTCCACAAACCATCCACCCACACTCCCCCCACCTCCACAAACCATCCACCCACACTCCCCCCACCTCCACAAACCATCCACCCACACTCCCCCCACCTCCCCCAAACCATCCACCCACACTCCCCCCACCTCCCCCAAACCATCCACCCACACTCCCCCCACCTCCACAAACCATCCACCCACACTCCCCCCACCTCCCCCAAACCATCCACCCACACTCCCCCCACCTCCCCCAAACCATCCACCCACACTCCCCCCACCTCCCCCAAACCATCCACCCACACTCCCCCCACCTCCCCCAAACCATCCACCCACACTCCCCCACCTCCACAAACCATCCATCCACACTCCCCCCACCTCCCCCAAACCATCCACCCACACTCCCCCCCACCTCCACAAACCATCCACCCACACTCCCCCCACCTCCCCCAAACCATCCACCCACACTCCCCCCACCTCCACAAACCATCCACCCACACTCCCCCCACCTCCCCCAAACCATCCACCCACACTCCGCCCACCTCCACAAACCATCCACCCACACTCCCCCCACCTCCCCCAAACCATCCACCCACACTCCCCCCACCTCCCCCAAACCATCCACACACACTCCCCCCACCTCCCCCAAACCATCCACCCACACTCCCCCCACCTCCACAAACCATCCACCCACACTCCCCCCACCTCCACAAACCATCCACCCACACTCCCCCCACCTCCCCCAAACCATCCACCCACACTCCCCCCACCTCCCCCAAACCATCCACCCACACTCCCCCCACCTCCCCCAAACCATCCACCCACACTCCCCCCCTCTCCCCCAAACCATCCACCCACACTCCCCCCACCTCCACAAACCATCCACCCACACTCCGCCCACCTCCACAAACCATCCACCCACACTCCCCCACCTCCCCCATACCATCCACCCACACTCCCCCCACCTCCCCCAAACCATCCACCCACACTCCCCCCACCTCCACAAACCATCCACCCACACTCCCCCCACCTCCCCCAAACCATCCACCCACACTCCCCCCACCTCCCCCAAACCATCCACCCACACTCCCCCCACCTCCCCCAAACCATCCACCCACACTCCCCCCACCTCCACAAACCATCCACACACACTCCCCCCACCTCCACAAACCATCCTCCCACACTCCCCCCACCTCCACAAACCATCCACCCACACTCCCCCCACCTCCCCCATACCATCCACCCACACTCCCCCCACCTCCACAAACCATCCACCCACACTCCCCCCACCTCCCCCAAACCATCCACCCACACTCCCCCCACCTCCCCCAAACCATCCACCCACACTCCCCCCACCTCCACAAACCATCCACCCACACTCCCCCCACCTCCACAAACCATCCACCCACACTCCCCCCACCTCCACAAACCATCCACCCACACTCCCCCCACCTCCCCCAAACCATCCACCCACACTCCCCCCACCTCCACAAACCATCCACCCACACTCCCCCCACCTCCACAAACCATCCACCCACACTCCCCCCACCTCCACAAACCATCCACCCACACTCCCCCCACCTCCACAAACCATCCACCCACACTCCCCCCACCTCCACAAACCATCCACCCACACTCCCCCCACCTCCACAAACCATCCACCCACACTCCCCCCACCTCCCCCAAACCATCCACCCACACTCCCCCCACCTCCACAAACCATCCACCCACACTCCCCCCACCTCCCCCAAACCATCCACCCACACTCCCCCCACCTCCCCCAAACCATCCACCCACACTCCCCCCACCTCCCCCAAACCATCCACCCACACTCCCCCCACCACCCCCAAAACCACCCACCCACACTCCCCCCACCTCCCCCAAACCATCCACCCACACTCCCCCCCACCTCCCCCAAACCATCCACCCACACTCCCCCCACCTCCCCCAAACCATCCACCCACACTCCCCCCACCTCCCCCAAACCATCCACCCACACTCCCCCCACCTCCACAAACCATCCACCCACACTCCCCCCACCTCCCCCAAACCATCCACCCACACTCCCCCCACCTCCCCCAAACCATCCACCCACACTCCCCCCACCTCCCCCAAACCATCCACCCACACTCCCCCCACCTCCCCCAAACCATCCACCCACACTCCCCCCACCTCCACAAACCATCCACCCACACTCCCCCCACCTCCACAAACCATCCACCCACACTCCCCCCACCTCCCCCAAACCATCCACCCACACTCCCCCCACCTCCACAAACCATCCACCCACACTCCCCGCTCCTCCACAAACCATCCACCCACACTCCCCCCACCTCCACAAACCATCCACCCACACTCCCCCCACCTCCACAAACCATCCACCCACACTCCCCCCACCTCCCCAAACCATCCACCCACACTCCCCCCACCTCCCCCAAACCATCCACCCACACTCCCCCCACCTCCCCCAAACCATCCACCCACACTCCCCCCACCTCCACAAACCATCCACCCACACTCCCCCCCACCTCCACAAACCATCCACCCACACTCCCCCCACCTCCACAAACCATCCACCCACACTCCCCCCACCTCCACAAACCATCCACCCACACTCCCCCCACCTCCCCCAAACCATCCACCCACACTCCCCCCACCTCCCCCAAACCATCCACCCACACTCCGCCAACCTCCCCCAAACCATCCACCCACACTCCCCCCACCTCCACAAACCATCCACCCACACTCCCCCCACCTCCACAAACCATCCACCCACACTCCCCCACCTCCACAAACCATCCACCCACACTCCCCCCACCTCCCCCAAACCATCCACCCACACTCCCCCCACCTCCCCCAAACCATCCACCCACACTCCCCCCACCTCCCCCATACCATCCACCCACACTCCCCCCACCTCCCCCATACCATCCACCCACACTCCCCCCACCTCCCCCAAACCATCCACCCACACTCCCCCCACCTCCACAAACCATCCACCCACACTCCCCCCACCTCCACAAACCATCCACCCACACTCCCCCCACCTCCACAAACCATCCACCCACACTCCCCCCACCTCCACAAACCATCCACCCACACTCCCCCCACCTCCACAAACCATCCACCCACACTCCCCCCACCTCCACAAACCATCCACCCACACTCCCCCCACCTCCCCCAAACCATCCACCCACACTCCCCCCACCTCCCCCAAACCATCCACCCACACTCCGCCCACCTCCCCCAAACCAGCCACCCACACTCCCCCCACCTCCACAAACCATCCACCCACACTCCCCCCACCTCCCCCAAACCATCCACCCACACTCCGCCCACCTCCCCCAAACCAGCCACCCACACTCCCCCCACCTCCCCCAAACCATCCACCCACACTCCCCCCACCTCCACAAACCATCCACCCACACTCCCCCCACCTCCACAAACCATCCACCCACACTCCCCCCACCTCCCCCAAACCATCCACCCACACTCCCCCCACCTCCCCCAAACCATCCACCCACACTCCCCCCACCTCCCCCAAACCATCCACCCACACTCCCCCCACCTCCCCCAAACCATCCACCCACACTCCCCCCACCTCCCCCAAACCATCCACCCACACTCCCCCCACCTCCCCCAAACCATCCACCCACACTCCCCCCACCTCCCCCAAACCATCCACCCACACTCCCCCCACCTCCCCCAAACCATCCACCCACACTCCGCCCACCTCCACAAACCATCCACCCACACTCCCCCCACCTCCACAAACCATCCACCCACACTCCCCCCCACCTCCCCCAAACCATCCACCCACACTCCCCCCACCTCCCCCAAACCATCCACCCACACTCCCCCCACCTCCCCCAAACCATCCACCCACACTCCCCCCACCTCCCCCAAACCATCCACCCACACTCCCCCACCTCCACAAAACCATCCACCCACACTCCCCCCACCTCCACAAACCATCCACCCACACTCCCCCCACCTCCCCCAAACCATCCACCCACACTCCCCCCACCTCCCCCAAACCATCCACCCACACTCCCCCCACCTCCACAAACCATCCACCCACACTCCCCCCACCTCCACAAACCATCCACCCACACTCCGCCCACCTCCCCCACACCATCCACCCACACTCCCCCCACCTCCACAAACCATCCACCCACACTCCCCCCACCTCCACAAACCATCCACCCACACTCCCCCCACCTCCCCCAAACCATCCACCCACACTCCCCCCACCTCCCCCAAACCATCCACCCACACTCCCCCCCACCTCCACAAACCATCCACCCACACTCCCCCCACCTCCCCCAAACCATCCACCCACACTCCCCCCACCTCCCCCAAACCATCCACCCACACTCCCCCCACCTCCCCCAAACCATCCACCCACACTCCGCCCACCTCCCCCAAACCATCCACCCACACTCCCCCCACCTCCCCCAAACCATCCACCCACACTCCCCCCACCTCCACAAACCATCCACCCACACTCCCCCCACCTCCACAAACCATCCACCCACACTCCCCCCACCTCCACAAACCATCCACCCACACTCCCCCCACCTCCACAAACCATCCACCCACACTCCCCCCACCTCCACAAACCATCCACCCACACTCCGCCCACCTCCCCAAACCATCCACCCACACTCCCCCCACCTCCACAAACCATCCACCCACACTCCCCCCACCTCCCCCAAACCATCCACCCACACTCCCCCCACCTCCCCCAAACCATCCACCCACACTCCCCCCACCTCCACAAACCATCCACCCACACTCCCCCCACCTCCACAAACCATCCACCCACACTCCCCCCACCTCCACAAACCATCCACTCACACTCCCCCCACCTCCACAAACCATCCACCCACACTCCCCCCACCTCCACAAACCATCCACCCACACTCCCCCCCACCTCCACAAACCATCCACCCACACTCCCCCCACCTCCACAAACCATCCACCCACACTCCCCCCACCTCCACAAACCATCCACCCACACTCCCCCCACCTCCACAAACCATCCACCCACACTCCCCCCACCTCCACAAACCATCCACTCACACTCCCCCCACCTCCCCCAAACCATCCACCCACACTCCCCCCACCTCCCACAAACCATCCACCCACACTCCCCCCACCTCCCCCAAACCATCCACCCACACTCCCCCCACCTCCCCCAAACAATCCACCCACACACCCCCCACCTCCCCCAAACCATCCACCCACACTCCCCCCACCTCCACAAACCATCCACCCACACTCCCCCCACCTCCCCCAAACCATCCACCCACACTCCCCCCACCTCCCCCAAACCATCCACCCACACTCCCCCCACCTCCACAAACCATCCACCCACACTCCCCCCACCTCCCCCATACCATCCACCCACACTCCCCCCACCTCCACAAACCATCCACCCACACTCCCCCCACCTCCCCCAAACCATCCACCCACACTCCCCCCACCTCCCCCAAACCATCCACCCACACTCCCCCCACCTCCCCCATACCATCCACCCACACTCCCCCCACCTCCACAAACCATCCACCCACACTCCCCCCACCTCCCCCAAACCATCCACCCACACTCCCCCCAACTCCCCCAAACCATCCACCCACACTCCCCCCCACCTCCACAAACCATCCACCCACACTCCCCCCACCTCCCCCAAAACCATCCACCCACACTCCCCCCCACCTCCCCCATACCATCCACCCACACTCCCCCCACCTCCACAAACCATCCACCCACACTCCCCCCAACTCCACAAACCATCCACCCACACTCCCCCCACCTCCCCCAAACCATCCACCCACACTCCCCGCACCTCCACAAACCATCCACCCACACTCCCCCCACCTCCACAAACCATCCACCCACACTCCCCCCACCTCCCCCAAACCATCCACCCACACTCCCCCCACCTCCACAAACCATCCACCCACACTCCCCGCACCTCCCCCAAACCATCCACCCACACTCCCCGCACCTCCCCCAAACCATCCACCCACACTCCCCCCACCTCCCCCAAACCATCCACCCACACTCCCCCCACCTCCACAAACCATCCACCCACACTCCCCCCACCTCCCCCAAACCATCCACCCACACTCCCCCCACCTCCCCCAAACCATCCACCCACACTCCCCCCACCTCCCCCAAACCATCCACCCACACTCCCCCCACCTCCCCCAAACCATCCACCCACACTCCCCCCACCTCCACAAACCATCCACCCACACTCCCCCCACCTCCCCCATACCATCCACCCACACTCCCCCCACCTCCACAAACCATCCACCCACACTCCCCCCACCTCCCCCATACCATCCACCCACAATCCCCCCACCTCCACAAACCATCCACCCACACTCCCCCCACCTCCACAAACCATCCACCCACACTCCCCCCACCTCCCCCAAACCATCCACCCACACTCCCCCCACCTCCACAAACCATCCACCCACACTCCCCCCACCTCCACAAACCATCCACCCACACTCCCCCCACCTCCACAAACCATCCACCCACACTCCCCCCACCTCCACAAACCATCCACCCACACTCCCCCCACCTCCCCCAAACCATCCACCCACACTCCCCCCACCTCCCCCAAACCATCCACCCACACTCCCCCCCACCTCCCCCAAACCATCCACCCACACTCCCCCCACCTCCACAAACCATCCACCCACACTCCCCCCAACTCCACAAACCATCCACCCACACTCCCCCCACCTCCACAAACCATCCACCCACACTCCCCCCACCTCCACAAACCATCCACCCACACTCCCCCCACCTCCACAAACCATCCACCCACACTCCGCCCACCTCCCCCAAACCATCCACCCACACTCCCCCGCACCTCCCCCAAACCATCCACCCACACTCCCCCCACCTCCCCCATACCATCCACCCACACTCCCCCCACCTCCACAAACCATCCACCCACACTCCCCCCACCTCCCCCATACCATCCACCCACACTCCCCCCACCTCCACAAACCATCCACCCACACTCCCCCCACCTCCACAAACCATCCACCCACACTCCCCCCACCTCCACAAACCATCCACCCACACTCCCCCCACCTCCACAAACCATCCACCCACACTCCCCCCACCTCCCCCAAACCATCCACCCACACTCCCCCCACCTCCACAAACCATCCACCCACACTCCCCCCACCTCCACAAACCATCCACCCACACTCCCCCCACCTCCCCCAAACCATCCACCCACACTCCCCCCCACCTCCCCCAAACCATCCACCCACACTCCCCCCACCTCCCCCATACCATCCACCCACACTCCCCCCACCTCCACAAACCATCCACCCACACTCCCCCCACCTCCCCCAAACCATCCACCCACACTCCCCCCACCTCCACAAACCATCCACCCACACTCCCCCCCACCTCCACAAACCATCCACCCACACTCCCCCCACCTCCACAAACCATCCACCCACACTCCCCCCACCTCCACAAACCATCCACCCACACTCCCCCCACCTCCCCCAAACCATCCACCCACACTCCCCCCACCTCCACAAACCATCCACCCACACTCCCCCCACCTCCACAAACCATCCACCCACACTCCCCCCACCTCCCCCATACCATCCACCCACACTCCCCCCACCTCCCCCAAACCATCCACCCACACTCCCCCCACCTCCACAAACCATCCACCCACACTCCCCCCCACCTCCCCCAAACCATCCACCCACACTCCGCCCACCTCCACAAACCATCCACCCACACTCCCCCCACCTCCACAAACCATCCACCCACACTCCCCCCACCTCCACAAACCATCCACCCACACTCCCCCCACCTCCACAAACCATCCACCCACACTCCCCCCACCTCCCCCAAACCATCCACCCACACTCCCCCCACCTCCCCCATACCATCCACCCACACTCCCCCCACCTCCCCCAAACCATCCACCCACACTCCCCCCACCTCCACAAACCATCCACCCACACTCCCCCCACCTCCCCCAAACCATTCACCCACACTCCCCCCACCTCCCCCAAACCATCCACCCACACTCCCCCCACCTCCCCCAAACCATCCACCCACACTCCCCCCAACTCCACAAACCATCCACCCACACTCCCCCCACCTCCCCCAAACCATCCACCCACACTCCCCCAACTCCACAAACCATCCACCCACACTCCCCCCACCTCCCCCAAACCATCCACCCACACTCCCCCCACCTCCCCCAAACCATCCACCCACACTCCCCCCACCTCCACAAACCATCCACCCACACTCCCCCCACCTCCCCCAAACCATCCACCCACACTCCCCCCACCTCCCCCAAACCATCCACCCACACTCCCCCCACCTCCACAAACCATCCACCCACACTCCCCCCACCTCCACAAACCATCCACCCACACTCCCCCCACCTCCACAAACCATCCACCCACACTCCCCCCACCTCCCCCAAACCATCCACCCACACTCCCCCCACCTCCCCCAAACCATCCACCCACACACCCCCCACCTCCCCCAAACCATCCACCCACACTCCCCCCACCTCCACAAACCATCCACCCACACTCCCCCCACCTCCCCCAAACCATCTACCCACACTCCCCCCACCTCCCCCAAACCATCCACCCACACTCCCCCCACCTCCACAAACCATCCACCCACACTCCCCCCACCTCACCCAAACCATCCACCCACACTCCCCCCACCTCCACAAACCATCCACCCACACTCCCCCCACCTCCCCCAAACCATCCACCCACACTCCCCCCACCTCCCCCAAACCATCCACCCACACTCCCCCCACCTCCCCCAAACCATCCACCCACACTCCCCCCACCTCCCCCAAACCATCCACCCACACTCCGCCCACCTCCCCCAAACCATCCACCCACACTCCCCCCACCTCCCCCAAACCATCCACCCACACTCCCCCCACCTCCACAAACCATCCACCCACACTCCCCCCACCACCCCCCAAACCACCACCCACACTCCCCCCACCTCCACAAACCATCCACCCACACTCCCCCCACCTCCCCCAAACCATCCACCCACACTCCCCCCACCTCCCCCAAACCATCCACCCACACTCCCCCCACCTCCCCCAAACCATCCACCCACACTCACCCCACCTCCACAAACCATCCACCCACACTCCCCCCACCTCCCCCAAACCATCCACCCACACTCCCCCCACCTCCACAAACCATCCACCCACACTCCCCCCACCTCCCCCAAACCATCCACCCACACTCCGCCCACCTCCACAAACCATCCACCCACACTCCCCCCACCTCCCCCAAACCATCCACCCACACTCCCCCCACCTCCACAAACCATCCACCCACACTCCCCCCACCTCCACAAACCATCCACCCACACTCCCCCCACCTCCCCCAAACCATCCACCCACACTCCCCCCACCTCCACAAACCATCCACCCACACTCCCCCACCTCCCCCAAACCATCCACCCACACTCCCCCCACCTCCACAAACCATCCACCCACACTCCCCCCACCTCCCCCAAACCATCCACCCACACTCCCCCCACCTCCACAAACCATCCACCCACACTCCGCCCACCTCCCCCAAACCATCCACCCACACTCCCCCCACCTCCACAAACCATCCACCCACACTCCCCCCACCTCCACAAACCATCCACCCACACTCCCCCCACCTCCCCCAAACCATCCACCCACACTCCCCCCACCTCCCCCAAACCATCCACCCACACTCCCCCCACCTCCCCCAAACCATCCACCCACACTCCCCCCACCTCCCCCAAACCATCCACCCACACTCCCCCCACCTCCCCCAAACCATCCACCCACACTCCCCCCACCTCCACAAACCATCCACCCACACTCCCCCCACCTCCACAAACCATCCACCCACACTCCCCCCACCTCCCCCAAACCATCCACCCACACTCCCCCCACCTCCCCCAAACCATCCACCCACACTCCCCCCACCTCCCCCAAACCATCCACCCACACTCCCCCCACCTCCACAAACCATCCACCCACACTCCCCCCACCTCCACAAACCATCCACCCACACTCCCCCCCACCTCCCCCAAACCATCCACCCACACTCCCCCCACCTCCCCCAAACCATCCACCCACACTCCCCCCACCTCCACAAACCATCCACCCACACTCCCCCCACCTCCACAAACCATCCACCCACACTCCCCCCACCTCCCCCAAACCATCCACCCACACTCCCCCCACCTCCCCCAAACCATCCACCCACACTCCCCCCACCTCCCCCAAACCATCCACCCACACTCCCCCCACCTCCACAAACCATCCACCCACACTCCCCCCACCTCCACAAACCATCCACCCACACTCCCCCCACCTCCCCCAAACCATCCACCCACACTCCCCCCACCTCCCCCAAACCATCCACCCACACTCCCCCCACCTCCCCCAAACCATCCACCCACACTCCCCCCACCTCCCCCAAACCATCCACCCACACTCCCCCCACCTCCACAAACCATCCACCCACACTCCCCCCACCTCCCCCAAACCATCCACCCACACTCCCCCCACCTCCCCCAAACCATCCACCCACACTCCCCCCACCTCCACAAACCATCCACCCACACTCCCCCCACCTCCACAAACCATCCACCCACACTCCCCCCACCTCCACAAACCATCCACCCACACTCCCCCCACCTCTACAAACCATCCACCCACACTCCCCCCACCTCCACAAACCATCCACCCACACTCCCCCCACCTCCCCCAAACCATCCACCCACACTCCCCCCACCTCCACAAACCATCCACCCACACTCCCCCCACCTCCACAAACCATCCACCCACACTCCCCCCACCTCCCCCAAACCATCCACCCACACTCCCCCCACCTCCCCCAAACCATCCACCCACACTCCCCCCACCTCCCCCAAACCATCCACCCACACTCCCCCCACCTCCACAAACCATCCACCCACACTCCCCCCACCTCCCCCAAACCATCCACCCACACTCCCCCCACCTCCCACAAACCATCCACCCACACTCCCCCCACCTCCCCCAAACCATCCACCCACACTCCCCCCACCTCCCCCAAACCATCCACCCACACTCCCCCCACCTCCCCCAAACCATCCACCCACACTCCCCCCACCTCCCCCAAACCATCCACCCACACTCCCCCCACCTCCCCCAAACCATCCACCCACACTCCCCCCACCTCCACAAACCATCCACCCACACTCCCCCCACCTCCACAAACCATCCACCCACACTCCCCCCACCTCCCCCAAACCATCCACCCACACTCCGCCCACCTCCCCCAAAGCATCCACCCACACTCCCCCCACCTACACAAACCATCCACCCACACTCCCCCCACCTCCCCCAAACCATCCACCCACACTCCCCCCACCTCCCCCAAACCATCCACCCACACTCCCCCCACCTCCCCCAAACCATCCACCCACACTCCCCCCACCTCCCCCAAACCATCCACCCACACTCCCCCCACCTCCACAAACCATCCACCCACACTCCCCCCACCTCCACAAACCATCCACCCACACTCCCCCCACCTCCCCCAAACCATCCACCCACACTCCCCCCACCTCCACAAACCATCCACCCACACTCCCCCCACCTCCCCCAAACCATCCACCCACACTCCCCCCACCTCCCCCAAACCATCCACCCACACTCCCCCCACCTCCCCCAAACCATCCACCCACACTCCCCCCACCTCCCCCAAACCATCCACCCACACTCCCCCCACCTCCACAAACCATCCAACCACACTCCCCCCACCTCCACAAACCATCCACCCACACTCCCCCCACCTCCCCCAAACCATCCACCCACACTCCCCCCACCTCCCCCAAACCATCCACCCACACTCCCCCCACCTCCACAAACCATCCACCCACACTCCCCCCACCTCCCCCAAACCATCCACCCACACTCCCCCCACCTCCACAAACCATCCACCCACACTCCCCCCACCTCCACAAACCATCCACCCACACTCCCCCCACCTCCCCCAAACCATCCACCCACACTCCGCCCACCTCCCCCATACCATCCACCCACACTCCCTCCACCTCCCCCAAACCATCCACCCACACTCCCCCCACCTCCACAAACCATCCACCCACACTCCCCCCACCTCCCCCAAACCATCCACCCACACTCCCCCCACCTCCACAAACCATCCACCCACACTCCCCCCACCTCCACAAACCATCCACCCACAGTCCCCCCACCTCCACAAACCATCCACCCACACTCCCCCCACCTCCCCCAAACCATCCACCCACACTCCCCCCACCTCCACAAACCATCCACCCACACTCCCCCCACCTCCCCCAAACCATCCACCCACACTCCCCCCACCTCCACAAACCATCCACCCACACTCCCCCCACCTCCACAAACCATCCACCCACACTCCGCCCACCTCCCCCAAACCATCCACCCACACTCCCCCCACCTCCACAAACCATCCACCCACACTCCCCCCACCTCCACAAACCATCCACCCACACTCCCCCCACCTCCTCAAACCATCCACCCACACTCCCCCCCACCTCCCCCAAACCATCCACCCACACTCCCCCCACCTCCCCCAAACCATCCACCCACACTCCCCCCACCTCCCCCATACCATCCACACACACTCCCCCCACCTCCTCCATACCATCCACCCACACTCCCCCCACCTCCACAAACCATCCACCCACACTCCCCCCACCTCCACAAACCATCCACCCACACTCCCCCACCTCCACAAACCATCCACCCACACTCCCCCCACCTCCCCCAAACCATCCACCCACACTCCCCCCACCTCCCCCATACCATCCACCCACACTCCCCCCACCTCCCCCAAACCATCCACCCACACTCCCCCCACCTCCCCCAAACCATCCACCCACACTCCCCCCACCTCCCCCAAACCATCCACCCACACTCCCCCCACCTCCCCCAAACCATCCACCCACACTCCCCCCACCTCCACAAACCATCCACCCACACTCCCCCCACCTCCCCCAAACCATCCACCCACACTCCCCCCACCTCCACAAACCATCCACCCACACTCCCCCCACCTCCACAAACCATCCACCCACACTCCCCCCACCTCCCCCAAACCATCCACCCACACTCCCCCCACCTCCACAAACCATCCACCCACACTCCCCCCACCTCCACAAACCATCCACCCACACTCCCCCCACCTCCACAAACCATCCACCCACACTCCCCCCACCTCCACAAACCATCCACCCACACTCTCCCCACCTCCCCCAAACCATCCACCCACACTCCCCCCACCTCCCCCAAACCATCCACCCACACTCCCCCACCTCCCCCAAACCATCCACCCACACTCCCCCCACCTCCACAAACCATCCACCCACACTCCCCCCACCTCCCCCAAACCATCCACCCACACTCCCCCCACCTCCACAAACCATCCATCCACACTCCCCCCACCTCCCCCAAACCATCCACCCACACTCCCCCACCTCGCCCATACCATCCACCCACACTCCCCCCACCTCCCAAGACCATCCACGCCACACTCCCCCACCTCCCCCAAACCATCCACCCACACTTCGCCTCCACCTCCCCCAAACCATCCACCCACACTGCCCGCGGCCCACAGTCCTCCCCCAAACCAATCCACCCACACTCCCCCCACCCTCCACAAACCATCCCCACCCAGCACTCCCCCCACCTCCCAAACCATCCACCCCACACTCCCCCACCTCCCCCAAAACCATCCACCCACCTCCCCCACCTCCCACAAACCATCCACCCACACTCCCCCCCCTCCCCAAACCATCCACCACCACTCACCCCACCTCCACAAACCATCCACTCCACACTCCCCCCACCTCCACAAACCATCCACCACCACTCCACACCACCTCCCCCATACACCAATCCACCCACAACTCCCCCCACCTCCAAAAACCATCCACCCACTACTCCCCCCACCTCCCCCAAACCATCCACCCTCACTCCCCCCACCTCCACAAACCATCCACCCACACTCCCCCCACCTCCACAAACCATCCACCCACACTCCCCCCACCTCCCCCAAACCATCCACCCACACTCCCCCCCACCTCCCCCAAACCATCCACCCACACTCCCCCCACCTCCCCCAAACCATCCACCCACACTCCCCCCACCTCCACAAACCATCCACCCACACTCCCCCCACCTCCCCCAAACCATCCACCCACACTCCCCCCACCTCCCCCATACCATCCACCCACACTCCCCCCACCTCCCCTATACCATCCACCCACACTCCCCCCACCTCCCCAAAACCATCCACCCACACTCCCCCCACCTCCACAAACCATCCACCCACACTCCCCCCACCTCCACAAACCATCCACCCACACTCCCCCCACCTCCCCCAAACCATCCACCCACACTCCCCCCACCTCCCCCAAACCATCCACCCACACTCCCCCCACCTCCCCCAAACCATCCACCCACACTCCCCCCACCTCCCCCAAACCATCCACCCACACTCCCCCCACCTCCCCCAAACCATCCACCCACACTCCCCCCACCTCCCCCAAACCATCCACCCACACTCCCCCCACCTCCACAAACCATCCACCCACACTCCCCCCACCTCCCCCAAACCATCCACCCACACTCCCCCCACCTCCCCCAAACCATCCACCCACACTCCCCCCCACCTCCACAAACCATCCACCCACACTCCCCCCACCTCCCCAAACCATCCACCCACACTCCCCCCACCTCCCCCAAACCATCCACCCACACTCCGCCCACCTCCCCCAAACCATCCACCCACACTCCCCCCACCTCCCCCAATCCATCCACCCACACTCCCCCCCACCTCCCCAAACCATCCACCCTCCACACTCCCCCCACCTCCACAAACCATCCACCCACACTCCCCCCACCAACCCCCAAACCATCCACCCACACTCCCCCCACCTCCACAAACCATCCACCCACACTCCCCCCACCTCCCCCAAACCATCCACCACACTCCCCCCACCTCCCCCAAACCATCCACTCCACACTCCCCCCACCTCCCCCAAACCATCCACCCACAGTCCCCCCCACCTCCACAAACCATCCACCCACACTCCCCCCACCTCCCCCAAACCATCCACCCACACTCCGCCCACCTCCCCCAAACCATCCACCCACCACTCCCCCCACCTCCACAAACCATCCACCCACACTCCCCCCACCTCCCCCAAACCATCCACCCACACTCCCCCCACCGCCCCCCAAACCATCCACCCACACTCCCCCCACCTCCCCAAACCATCCACCCACACTCCCCCCACCTCCCCCAAACCATCCACACACACTCCCCCCACACCTCCCCCAAACCATCCACCCACACTCCCCCCACCTCCCCCAAACCATCCACCCACACTCCCCCACCTCCACAACCATCCACCCACCTCCCCCCACCTCCCCAAACCATCCACCCACACTCCCCCCCACCTCCCCCAAACCATCCACCCACACTCCCCCCACCTCCCCCAAACCATCCACCCACACTCCCCCCACCTCCCCCAAACCATCCACCCACACTCCCCCCACCTCCACAAACCATCCACCCACACTCCCCCCCACCTCCACAAACCATCCACCCACACTCCCCCCACCTCCCCAAACCATCCACCCACACTCCCCCCACCTCCACAAACCATCCACCCACACTCCCCCCACCTCCCCCAAACCATCCACCCACACTCCCCCCACCTCCACAAACCATCCACCCACACTCCCCCCACCTCCCCCAAACCATCCACCCACACTCCCCCCACCTCCCCCAAACCATCCACCCACACTCCCCCCACCTCCCCAAACCATCCACCCACACTCCCCCCACCTCCACAAACCATCCACCCACACTCCCCCCACCTCCACAAACCATCCACCCACACTCCCCCCACCTCCACAAACCATCCACCCACACTCCCCCCACCTCCACAAACCATCCACCCACACTCCCCCCACCTCCCCCAAACCATCCACCCACACTCGCCCCACCTCCACAAACCATCCACCCACACTCCCCCCACCTCCCCCAAACCATCCACCCACACTCCCCCCACCTCCCCCAAACCATCCATCCACACTCCCCCCACCTCCCCCAAACCATCCACCCACACTCCCCCCACCTCCCCCAAACCATCCACCCACACTCCCCCCACCTCCCCCAAACCATCCACCCACACTCCCCCCACCTCCCCCAAACCATCCACCCACACTCCCCCCACCTCCCCCAAACCATCCACCCACACTCCCCCCACCTCCCCCAAACCATCCACCCACACTCCCCCCACCTCCCCCAAACCATCCACCCACACTCCCCCCACCTCCACAAACCATCCACCCACACTCCCCCCACCTCCACAAACCATCCACCCACACTCCCCCACCTCCCCCAAACCATCCACCCACACTCCCCCCACCTCCACAAACCATCCACCCACACTCCCCCCACCTCCCCCAAACCATCCACCCACACTCCCCCCACCTCCACAAACCATCCACCCACACTCCCCCCACCTCCCCCAAACCATCCACCCACACTCCCCCCACCTCCCCCAAACCATCCACCCACACTCCCCCCACCTCCCCCAAACCATCCACCCACACTCCCCCCACCTCCACAAACCATCCACCCACACTCCCCCCACCTCCACAAACCATCCACCCACACTCCCCCCACCTCCCCCAAACCATCCACCCACACTCCCCCCACCTCCACAAACCATCCACCCACACTCCCCCCCACCTCCACAAACCATCCACCCACACTCCCCCCACCTCCCCCAACCATCCACCCACACTCCGCCCACCTCCCCCAAACCATCCACCCACACTCCCCCCACCTCCACAAACCATCCACCCACACTCCCCCCACCTCCACAAACCATCCACCCACACTCCCCCCACCTCCCCCAAACCATCCACCCACACTCCGCCCACCTCCCCCAAACCATCCACCCACACTCCCCCCACCTCCCCAAACCATCCACCCACACTCCCCCCACCTCCACAAACCATCCACCCACACTCCCCCCACCTCCCCCAAACCATCCACCCACACTCCCCCCACCTCCACAAACCATCCACCCACACTCCCCCCACCTCCCCCAAACCATCCACCCACACTCCCCCCACCTCCCCCAAACCATCCAGCCACACTCCCCCCACCTCCCCCAAACCATCCACCCACACTCCCCCCCACCTCCCCCATACCATCCACCCACACTCCCCCCACCTCCCCCAAACCATCCACCCACACTCCCCCCACCTCCACAAACCATCCACACACACTCCCCCCACCTCCCCCAAACCATCCACCCACACTCCCCCCACCTCCCCCAAACCATCCACCCACACTCCCCCCACCTCCACAAACCATCCACCCACACTCCCCCCACCTCCACAAACCATCCACCCACACTCCCCCCACCTCCACAAACCATCCACCCACACTCCCCCCACCTCCACAAACCATCCACCCACACTCCCCCCACCTCCCCCAAACCATCCACCCACACTCCCCCCACCTCCCCCAAACCATCCACCCACACTCCTCCCACCTCCCCCAAACCATCCACCCACACTCCCCCCACCTCCACAAACCATCCACCCACACTCCCCCCACCTCCCCCAAACCATCCACCCACACTCCCCCCACCTCCCCCAAACCATCCACCCACACTCCCCCCACCTCCACAAACCATCCACCCACACTCCCCCCACCTCCCCCAAACCATCCACCCACACTCCCCCCACCTCCCCCAAACCATCCACCCACACTCCCCCCACCTCCCCCAAACCATCCACCCACACTCCCCCCACCTCCCCCAAACCATCCACCCACACTCCCCCCACCTCCACAAACCATCCACCCACACTCCCCCCACCTCCCCCAAACCATCCACCCACACTCCCCCCACCTCCCCCAAACCATCCACCCACACTCCCCCCACCTCCACAAACCATCCACCCACACTCCCCCCACCTCCCCCAAACCATCCACCCACACTCCCCCCACCTCCACAAACCATCCACCCACACTCCCCCCACCTCCCCCAAACCATCCACCCACACTCCCCCCACCTCCACAAACCATCCACCCACACTCCCCCCACCTCCCCCAAACCATCCACCCACACTCCCCCCACCTCCACAAACCATCCACCCACACTCCCCCCACCTCCCCCAAACCATCCACCCACACTCCCCCCACCTCCCCCAAACCATCCACCCACACTCCCCCCACCTCCCCCAAACCATCCACCCACACTCCCCCACCTCCACAAACCATCCACCCACACTCCCCCCACCTCCACAAACCATCCACCCACACTCCCCCCACCTCCCCCAAACCATCCACCCACACTCCCCCCACCTCCCCCAAACCATCCACCCACACTCCCCCCCACCTCCACAAACCATCCACCCACACTCCCCCCACCTCCCCCAAACCATCCACCCACACTCCCCCCACCCCCCCACCTCCCCCAACCCAACCACCCACACTCCCCCCACCACCCCCCAACCATCCACAAACCACACACCCCCCCCCACCTCCCCAAACCATCCCCCCCCACTCCCCCCCCCACCTCCCCCAAACCATCCACCCCCACTCCCCCCACCTCCCCCAAACCATCCACCCTCACTCCCCCCCCCACCTCCCCCAAACCATCCACCCCCACACTCCCCCCACCTCCCCCAAACCATCCACCCACACTCCCCCCACCTCCCCCCAAAACCATCCACCCACACTCCCCCCACCTCCACAAACCATCCACCCACACTCCCCCCCACCTCCCCCAAACCATCCACCCACACTCCCCCCCACCTCCCCCAAACCATCCACCCACACTCCCCCCACCTCCCCAAACCATCCACCCACACTCCCCCCACCTCCCCCAAACCATCCACCCACACTCCCCCACCTCCCCCAAACCATCCACCCACACTCCCCCCACCTCCCCCAAACCATCCACCCACACTCCCCCCACCTCCACAAACCATCCACCCACACTCCCCCCACCTCCACAAACCATCCACCCACACTCCCCCCACCTCCCCCAAACCATCCACCCACACTCCCCCCACCTCCCCCAAACCATCCACCCACACTCCCCCCACCTCCCCCAAACCATCCACCCACACTCCCCCCACCTCCCCCAAACCATCCACCCACACTCCGCCTACCTCCCACAAACCATCCACCCACACTCCCCCCACCTCCCCCAAACCATCCACCCACACTCCCCCCACCTCCCCCAAACCATCCACCCACACTCCCCCCACCTCCCCCAAACCATCCACCCACACTCCCCCCACCTCCCCCAAACCATCCACCCACACTCCCCCCACCTCCCCCAAACCATCCACCCACACTCCCCCCACCTCCCCCAAACCATCCACCCACACTCCCCCCACCTCACCCAAACCATCCACCCACACTCCCCCCACCTCCACAAACCATCCACCCACACTCCCCCCACCTCCCCAAACCATCCACCCACACTCCCCCCACCTCCACAAACCATCCACCCACACTCCCCCCACCTCCCCCAAACCATCCACCCACACTCCCCCCACCTCCCCCAAACCATCCACCCACACTCCCCCCACCTCCCCCAAACCATCCACCCACACTCCCCCCACCTCCCCCAAACCATCCACCCACACTCCCCCCACCTCCACAAACCATCCACCCACACTCCCCCCACCTCCACAAACCATCCACCCACACTCCCCCCCACCTCCACAAACCATCCACCCACACTCCCCCCACCTCCCCCAAACCATCCACCCACACTCCCCCCACCTCCCCCAAACCATCCACCCACACTCCCCCCACCTCCCCAAACCATCCACCCACACTCCCCCCACCTCCCCCAAACCATCCACCCACACTCCCCCCACCTCCACAAACCATCCACCCACACTCCCCCCACCTCCCCAAACCATCCACCCACACTCCCCCCACCTCCACAAACCATCCACCCACACTCCCCCCACCTCCCCAAACCATCCACCCACACTCCCCCCACCTCCACAAACCATCCACCCACACTCCCCCCACCTCCCCCAAACCATCCACCCACACTCCCCCCACCTCCCCCACACCATCCACCCACACTCCCCCCACCTCCACAAACCATCCACCCACACTCCCCCCACCTCCCCAAACCATCCACCCACACTCCCCCCACCTCCCCCAAACCATCCACCCACACTCCCCCCACCTCCCCCAAACCATCCACCCACACTCCCCCCACCTCCCCCAAACCATCCACCCACACTCCCCCACCTCCACAAACCATCCACCCACACTCCCCCCACCTCCCCCAAACCATCCACCCACACTCCCCCCACCTCCCCCAAACCATCCACCCACACTCCCCCCACCTCCACAAACCATCCACCCACACTCCCCCCACCTCCCCAAACCATCCACCCACACTCCCCCCACCTCCCCCAAACCATCCACCCACACTCCCCCCACCTCCACAAACCATCCACCCACACTCCCCCCCACCTCCCCCAAACCATCCACCCACACTCCCCCCACCTCCCCCAAACCATCCACCCACACTCCCCCCACCTCCCCCAAACCATCCACCCACACTCCCCCCACCTCCCCCAAACCATCCACCCACACTCCCCCCACCTTCTTCAACCCCATCTATCCATTTTCTCCCCTTGGATTGAGAAGCGGAGTGAAATGCAGTTGATGTTTGGAGTGCTCGATGAGGAACAGTCTGATATCACTGGCTTTCTAAGTCGCTCTCTCATGGCCAGAGCTGGATATGGGCTGAGTCTCAGAAGCTGCTGGCTATTCCTATTGGCAAATGGACAATATGAACCGTCTGAGTGTCTGGTCAGGAGGTGGGGGGGCCGGGCTGGGGGGTTGGGAGACGAGAGGTTTTCAAGCAGGTGTAGCTCTGAGGTGTCCTGAGTGGGTACAAGCGTCAATCTGCTGAGGGGGTTTGGAGAGCATTGGGCCTAACTGAGTCCCAATGAATATTGCTCCTATGGAAAATCTCTAGTTTTGTTCTGTTTTTGATTTCTCTCTCTCTGTCTCGCTGACCCTACAGGCTCTTGAACACAATGTCCAGTGAGGAACAGCATCTCAGCTCAAGCTGTGGATCCTTCATCAAGACCGAGCCATCCAGTCCTGCCTCCATCATCGACACCATCAGTCACCATAGTCCCAGTGATTCTTCTGACACCAGCCCAGGCTACGGCCTCAGCCTGACAGCTCACCCCCATTGCCTGGACTCTCCTTCCCTCTTCTCGAGCCCTGGAGCAGTTGTTCCATGTCGGAAGCACTTTGACCCCTGCTCTGCTGGGATCCTGGAGGACTGTCCAACCAAGTGCGAGTACATGCTGAACTCTATCCCCAAACGCCTGTGTCTGGTGTGTGGAGACGTGGCATCTGGTTACCACTATGGAGTGGCCTCCTGTGAAGCCTGCAAAGCTTTCTTCAAACGTACCATTCAAGGTAGGGACAGAACTGGCAGAGGAGTCAACAGGGCATTGTGGGCAAAGGGACTAAGGGCAAAAGCAGCTTCGTACAAATGGGCCAACAGGGACCAGTAAACCTCTGGGTCAATGGGTTAAGGGGCAAAGGGGAGAAGAGATCCTTAAACAGCAGATTGATGGATCTTAACTTATGGGAGAACTGGGGAGATGGACTACAGGTCTCAACATGTACAGTCAACAGGTATGAGTGATGGATCTTAACATAGAGTGTCAACCAGTAGGAGTAATGAATCTGGGCACAGAAAATAACCAAGTGGGAGAGATGGGTCAGTAGGTGGCAGAGCTGCATCTTAACACAGGGCACCAACAAGAGGAGTGGTGGAGTTTAATATATTATGTCAAGAATTTGCAGCAATGGATCTTAACCCAAAGTTGACAAGTGAGAGCGCTGAACTTTAACATGCGGGTGTGATAGGACAAAGCCAGGTGGCAGCAATGGATCCTCTTTGTGGATCATTAGTTGCACGTATGGATCACCAATAGAGATCGAGTGGAACAATGTAATTAACACAAGGGGTCAACAGGTGGCAGTGATGATCTCAATGCTTCCTGTTAAACTTGCATAAACTTTGAGTTGTTTGAAGGAATGGAAAAAGCTGCCTTCATTCGCACCAAACCCCATTCCCCTCCTCCTCCTGTGCTCACCAACCTACACTGGCTTCCAGTAAAGCAGCCTGATGAAGAGTCATACGGACTCGAAACGTTAACTGTATCCCTCTCCGCAGATGCTGTCAGACCTGCTGAGTTTTTCCAGGGATTTTTGGTTTTGCTCTAGATTTCCAGCATCCGCAGTTTTTTGCTTTTATCTTTATTTTAAAATTCTCACCCATGTTTCCAAATCCCTCCCTACACTGGCCCCTCCCTATGTGTGTAATCTCCTCCAGACCCACAGCCCCTCTGTGATCTCTGCACTCCTCTAATTCCGGTCTCTAGAACATCCCTGATTTTAGTTGCTTCAATATTGGTGGCTGTGCCTTCAGTTGCCTGGGCCCTAAGCTCTGGAATTCTGTCCCTATACCTCTCCCCATCTCTACCTCACTTCTAGAATTCTGTCCCTATACCTCTCCCCATCTCTACCTTACATCTAGAATTCTGTCCCTATACCTTCCCCCATCTCTACCTTACTTCTGGAATTCTGTCCCTATACCTTCCCCCCTTTCTACCTTACTTCTAGAACTCTGTCCCTATATCCCCCCCACCCTCTCTACCTCACTTCTAGAATTCTGTCCCTATACCTCCCCCCCTCTCCCTACCTCACTTCTAGAATTCTGTCCCTATACCTCTCCCCATCTCTACCTCACTTCTAGAATTCTGTCCCTATACCTCCCCCCTCTCTAACTTACTTCTAGGATTCTGTCCTTATACCTCCCCCTCTCTACCTTAAGTCTAGAATTCTGTCCCTATACCTCCCCCTCTCTACCTTACTTCTAGAATTCTGTCCCTATATCTCCCCCCTCTCTACCTTACTTCTAGAATTCTGTCCCTATACCTCCCCCCTCTATACATTACTTCTAGAATTCTGTCCCTATACCTCCCCCTCTCTACCTTACTTCTAGAACTCTGTCCCTATACCTCCCCCTCTCTACCTTACTTCTAGAATTCTGTCCCTATACCTCCCCCTCTCTACATTACTTCTAGAATTCTGTCCCTATAACTCCCCCTCTCTACCTTACTTCTAGAATTCTGTCCCTATACCTCCCCCCTCTCTACATTACTTCTAGAATTCTGTCCCTATACCGCCCCCTCTCTAACTTTGTCTAGAATTCTGTCCCTATACCGCCCCCTCTCTACCTTACTTCTAGAAGTCTGTCCCTATACCTCTCCCTCTCTACCTTACTTCTAGAATTCTGTCCCTATACCTCCCCATCTCTACCTTACGTCTAGAATTCTGTCCCTATACCTCCCCCCTCTCTACCTTACTTCTAGAATTCTGTCCCTATACCTCCCCCCTCTCTACATTACTTCTAGAATTCTGTCCCTATACCGCCCCCTCTCTAACTTTGTCTAGAATTCTGTCCCTATACCTCCCCCCTCTCTACATTACTTCTAGAATTCTGTCCCTATACCTCCCCCTCTCTAACTTTGTCTAGAATTCTGTCCCTATACCTCCCCCTCTCTACCTTACTTCTAGAATTCTGTTCCTATACCTCCCCCTCTCTACCTTACTTCTAGAATTCTGTCCCAATACCACCTCCCTCTCTACCTTACGTCTAGAATTCTGTCCCTATACCGCCCCCTCTCTAACTTTGTCTAGAATTCTGTCCCAATACCACCCCCCTATCTACATTACTTCTAGAATTCTGTCCCTATACCGCCCCCTCTCTAACTTTGTCTAGAATTCTGTCCCAATACCACCCCCCTCTCTACATTACTTCCCTCCTTTTTAACAACAACGTTTTTGACTGTGCCTTTGGGCATCTAACCTATTATCTCCCCCAAACTGCCCAGTCTCTCAGTTTGTTTTGTAACGTTTGTGTGATGTTTGTGGGACGTTTCATTATGTTAAAGGTGCTTTAGAAATATACGTGTTGTGGATAATTTAATGCATTAAAATAGGTTTGTGCTGGTTAATGATAATTATATAAATAATCACTTATAGTGAAATATTCTGGGGTAGAAACTATTCCATGGCTCAGTAACTGAAGGAAAGTGTTGCAATTGCCTCCGTACCCAAATTATCTACCTGTCCTATTACCCAACTTATCTACCTGACCCATTACGCACCTTATCTACCTGTCCCGTTACCCACCTTATCTACCTGTCCTATTACCCACCTTATCTACCTGTCCTATTACCCAACTTATCTACCTGTCCTATTACCCACCTTATCTACCTGTCCTATTACCCAACTTATCTACCTGTCCCATTATGCACCTTATCTACCTGTCCCATTACTCACCTTATCTACCTGTCCTATTACCCACCTTAACTACCTGTCCTATTACCCACCCTATCTACCTGTTCCATTACTCACCTTATCTACCTGTCCTGTTACTCACCTTATCTACCTGTCCTATTACCCACCTTATCTACCTGTCCCATTACTCACCTTATCTACCTGTCCTGTTACTCACCTTATCTACCTGTCCTATTACCCACCTTATCTACCTGTCCTATTACCCACCTTATCTACCTGTCCCATTACCCAACTTATCTACCTGTCCCATTACCCACCATATCTACCTGTCCTATTACCCACCTTATCTACCTGTCCTATTACCCACCTTATCTACCTGTCCTATTACCCACCTTATCTACCTGTCCCATTACCCAACTTATCTACCTGTCCCATTACCCACCATATCTACCTGTCCTATTACTCACCTTATCTACCTGTCCTATTACCCACCTTATCTACCTGTCCCATTACCCACCTTATCTACCTATCCTATTACCCAACTTATCTACCTGTCCTATTACTCACCTTATCTACCTGTCCCATTACCCACCTTATCTACCTGTCCTATTACCCACCTTATCTACCTGTCCTATTACCCACCTTATCTACCTGTCCTATTACCCACCCTATCTACCTGTCCCAATACCTACATTATCTACCTGTCCTATTACCCACCCTATCTACCTGTCCCATTACCCACCTTATCTAACTGTCCCATTACCCACCTTATCTACCTGTCCCATTACCCACCTTATCTACCTGTCCTATTACCCACCTTATCTACCTGTCCCATTACCCACCTTATCTACCTGTCCTATTACTCACCTTATCTACCTGTCCTATTACTCACCTTATCCACCTGTCCTATTACCCACCTTATCTACCTGTCCTATTACCCACCTTATCTACCTGTCCCATTACCCACCTTATCTACCTGTCCTATTACCCACCTTATCTACCTGTCCCATTACCCAACTTATCTACCTGTCCTATTACCCACCTTATCTACCTGTCCTATTACCCACCTTATCTACCTGTCCTATTACCCACCTTATCAACTGTCCCCTTACCCACCTTATCTACGTGTCCTATTACCCACCATATCTACCTTTCCTATTAAAAACCTTATCTACCTGTCCCATTACCCAAATATCTAACTGTCCTATTACCCACCTTATCCACCTGACCTATTACCCACCCTATCTACCTGTCCTTTTACCCACCTTATCTACACATCCTATTACCCACCTTATCTACCTGTCCTATTACCCAAATTATCTACCTGTCATATTACCCACCTTATCTACCGGACCTATTACCCACCTTATCCACCTGTTCTATTATCCACCTTATATACCTGTCTTATTACCCACCCTATCTACCTGTCTATTACCTTATCTACCAGTCCTAAAACCGACCCTATCTACATATCTTTTTACCCACCTTATCTACCTGCCCTATTACCCAACTTATCTACCTGTCTTATTACCCACCCTATATACCTGTCCTATTACCCACCTTATCTACCTGTCCTATTACCCACCTTATCTACCTGTCCTATTACCCACCTTATCTACCTTTCCTATTACTCACCCTATCTACCTGTCCTATTACCCACCTTATCTACCTGTCCTATTACCAACCTTATCTACCTGTCCTATTAATCACCATATCTACCGGACCAATTACCCAAATTAACTACCTGTCCTATTACCCACCTTATCTACCTGTCCTATTACCTACTTTATCTACCTGTCCTATTACCCACCTTATCCACCTGTTCTATTATCCACCTTATCTACCTGTCCTATTACCCACCCTATCTACCTGTCCTATTACAAACCTTAACTACCTGTCCTATTACTCACCCTATCTACTGGACCTATTACCCACCTTATCTACCTGTCCTATTACCCACCTTATCTTCCTGTCCTATTACCCACCCTATCTACCTGTCCTATTACCAACCCTATCTACCTGTCCTATTACCCACCCTATCTACATGTCCTATTACTCACCCTATCTACTGGACCTATTACCCACCGTATCTACCTGTCCTATTACCCACCTTATCCACTTGTTCTATTATCCACCTTATCTACCTGTCCTATTACCTACCTTATCTACCTGTCCTATTACTCACCTTATCTACCTGTTCTATTACTCAGCTTATCTACCTTTCATATTATCCACCTTATCTACCTGTCCTATTACTCACCTTATCTACCTGTTCTATTACTCAGCTTATCTACCTGTCCTATTACCCACCTTATCTACCAGTCCTATTACTCACCTTATCTACCTGTTCTATTACTCACCGTATCTACCTGTCCTATTACTCACCTTATCTACCTGTCCTATTACTCACCCTATCCACCTGTCCTATTACCCACCTTATCTACCTGTCCTATTACCCACCTTATCTACCTGTCCTATTACCCACCTTATCCGACTGTCCTATTACCCAAAGTATCCACATTTCCTATTACGCACCTTATCTACCTGTCCTATTACCCAAAGTATCCACCTTTCCTATTATGCACCTTATCTACCTGTCCCATTACCGAACCTATCTACCTGTACTTTTACCCAACTTTTCTACCTGTCCTATTACCCACCTTATCTACCTGTCCTTTTACCCTCCTTATCTACCTCTCCTATTACCCACCTTATCTACCTGTCCTATTACCCACCTTATCTACCTGTCCCATAACCCACCTTATCTACCTGTCCTATTACCTACCTTATCTACCTGTCCTATTACCCACCTTATCTACCTGTCCCATTACCCAACTTATCTACCTGTCCCATTACCCACCTTATCTATCTGTCCCATTACCCACCTTATCTACCTGTCCCATTACCCATCTTATCTACCTGTCCCATTACCCAGCTTATCTACCTGTCCTATTACTCACCTTATCTACCTGTCCCATTACCCACCTTATCTACCTGTCCCATTACCCACCTTATCTACCTGTCCTATTTCCCACCTTATCTATCAGTCCTATTTCCCAACTTATCTACCTGTCCTATTACCCACCTTATCTACCTGTTCTATTATCCACCTTATCCACCTGTCCTATTACACACCCTATCTACCTGTCCTATTATCCACCTTATCTACCTGTCCTATTACCCAACTTATCTACCTGTCCTGTTACCCAACTTTTCTACCTGTCCCATTACCCACCTCATCTACCTGTCCTTTTACCCAACTTATCTAATTGTCCCATTACCCAACTTATCTACCTGTCCTATTACCCAACTTATCTACCTGTCCTATTACCCACCTTATCTACCTGTCCTATTACCCATCTTATCTACCTGTCCCATTACCCACCTTATCTACCTTTCCTATTACCCAACCTATCTACCTGTCACCTTACCCACCCTATATACCTGTCCTATTACTCAACTTATCTACCGGTCCTATTACCCATCTTATCTACCTGTCCTATTACCCACCTTATCTACCTGTCCTATTACCCATCTTATCTACCTGTCCCATTACCCAGCTTATCTACCTGTCCTATTACTCACCTTATCTACATGTCCCATTACCCATCTTATCTACCTGTCCCATTACCCACCTTATCTACCTGTCCTATTTCCCACCTTATCTATCAGTCCTATTTCCCAACTTATCTACCTGTCCTATTACCCACCTTATCTACCTGTTCTATTATCCACCTTATCCACCTGTCCTATTACACACCCTATCTACTTGTCCTATTACCCTCCCTATCTACATGTCCTATTATCCACCTTATCTACCTGTCCTATTACCCAACTTATCTACCTGTCCTGTTACCCAACTTTTCTACCTGTCCTATTACCCAGCTCATCTACCTGTCCTATTACCCAACTTATCTAATTGTCCCATTACCCAACTTATCTACCTGTCCTATTACCCACACTCTGTACCTGTCCTATTATGCACCTTGTATACCTGTCCAAAAACCCACCATATCTACCTGTCCCTTTACCCACCTTATCAACCTGTCCTATTACCCACCTTATCTAACTGTCCTATTACCCACCTTATCTACCTGTCCTATTACCCACCTTATCTACCTGTCCTATTACCCACTCTATCTACCTGTCCTATTACCCACCTTATCCACCTGTTTTATTACCCACCCTATCTACGTGTCCTATTATCCACCTTATCCACATGTTGTATTATCCACCTTATCTACCTGTCCTATTACCCACCTTATCTACCTGTCCCATTACCCACCTTATCTACCTGTCCTATTACACACCTTAACTACCTGTCCTATTACACACCCTATCTACATGTCCTATTATCCACCTTATCTACCTGTCCTATTACCCAACTTATCTACCTGTCCTGTTACCCAACTTTTCTACCTGTCCCATTACCCAACTCATCTACCTGTCCTATTACCCACCTTATCTACCTGTCCTATTACCCACACTCTGTACCTTTCCTATTATGCACCTTATCTACCTGTCCAAAAACCCACCATATCTACCTGTCCCTTTACCCACCTTATCAACCTGTCCTATTACCCACCTTATCTAACTGTCCTATTACCCACCTTATCTACCTGTCCAATTACCCACCGTATCTACCTGTCCTATTACCCACCTTATCTACCTGTCCTATTACCCACCTTATCTACCTGTCCTATTACCCACCTTATCTACCTGTCCCATTACCCACCCTATCTACCTGTCCTATTACCCACCTTATCTACCTGTCCAATTACCCACCGTATCTACCTGTCCTATTACCCACCTTATCTACCTGTCCCATTACCCACCTTATCTACCTGTCCCATTACCCACCCTATCTACCTGTCCGATTACCCACCTTATCTACCTGTCCTATTACCCACCTTATCTTCCTGTCCTATTACCCACCTTATCTACCTGTCCCATTACCCACCTTATCTACCTGTCCCATTACCCACCTTATCTACCTGTCCTATTACCCACCTTATCTACCTGTCCCATTACCCACCTTATCTACCTTTCCTATTACCCAACCTATCTACCTGTCCTATTTCCCACCTTATCTACCTGTCCTATTACTCACCTTATCCATCTGTCCTATTACTCACCATATCTACCGGACCAATTACCCAAATTATCTACCTGTCCTATTACCCACCTTATCTACCTGTCCTATTACCCACTTTATCCACCTGATCTATTACCCACCCTATCTAGGTGTCCTATTACCCACCTTATATATCAGTCCTATTTCCCAACTTATCTACCTGTCCTATTACCCACCTTATCTACCTGTTCTATTATCCACCTTATCCACCTGTCCTATTACACACCCTATCTACCTGTCCTATTATCCACCTTATCTACCTGTCCTATTACCCAACTTATCTACCTGTCCTGTTACCCAACTTTTCTACCTGTCCCATTACCCACCTCATCTACCTGTCCTATTACCCAACTTATCTAACTGTCCCATTACCCAACTTATCTACCTGTCCTATTACCCACACTCTGTACCTGTCCTATTATGCACCTTGTATACCTGTCCAAAAACCCACCATATCTAACTGTCCCTTTACCCACCTTATCAACCTGTCCTATTACCCACCTTATCTAACTGTCCTATTACCCACCTTATCTACCTGTCCTATTACCCACACTCTGTACCTGTCCTATTATGCACCTCATCTACCTGTCCAAAAACCCACCATATCTACCTGTCCCATTACCCACCTTATCTACCTGTCCTATTACCCACCCTATCTACCTGTCCTATTACCCAACTCATCTACCTGTCCTATTTCCCTACTTATCTACCTGTCCTATTACCCACCTTATCTACCTGTCCTATTACCCAACTCATCTACCTGTCCTATTACCCAACTTATCTAACTGTCCCATTACCCAACTTATCTACCTGTCCTATTAATGAACGTATCTACCTGTCCTATTACTCACCTTATCTACCTGTCCCATTACCCAACTTATCTACCTGTCCCATTACCCACCTTATCTACCTGTCCCATTACCCTCCTTATCTACCTGTCCCATTACCCACCTTATCCACCTGTCCTATTACCCACCTTATCTACCTGTCCTATTACCCAACTTATCTTCCTGTCCCATTACCCACCTAGTCTACCTGTCCCATTACCCACCTTATCTACCTGTCCCGTTACCCAACTGATTTACCTGTCCTATTACCCAACTTATCTACCTGTCCTATTACCCACCTTATCTACCTGTCCTATTACCCATCTTATCTACCTGTCCCATTACCCACCTTATCTACCTTTCCTATTACCTAACCTATCTACCTGTCACCTTACCCACCCTATATACCTGTCCTATTACTCAACTTATCTACCGGTCCTATTACCCATCTTATCTACCTGTCCTATTACCCACCTTATCTACCTGTCCTATTACCCATCTTATCTACCTGTCCCATTACCCAGCTTATCTACCTGTCCCATTACCCACCTTATCTACCTGTCCTATTTCCCACCTTATCTATCAGTCCTATTTCCCAACTTATCTACCTGTCCTATTACCCACCTTATCTACCTGTTCTATTATCCACCTTATCCACCTGTCCTATTACACACCCTATCTACCTGTCCTATTACCCTCCCTATCTACATGTCCTATTATCCACCTTATCAACCAGTCCTATTACCCAACTTATCTAACTGTCCTGTTACCCACCTTATCTACCTGTCCTATTACCCAGCTAATCTACCTGTCCCATTACCCACCTTATCTACCTGTCCCGTTACCCAACTTATCTACCTGTCCTATTACCCAACTTATCTACCTGTCCTATTACCCAACTCATCTACCTGTCCTATTACCCACCTTATCTACCTGTCCTATTACCCACCTTATCTACCTGTCCTATTACCCAACTCATCTACCTGTCCTATTACCCAACTTATCTAACTGTCCCATTACCCAACTTATCTACCTGTCCTATTAATGAACGTATCTACCTGTCCTATTACTCACCTTATCTACCTGTCCCATTACCCAACTTATCTACCTGTCCCATTACCCACCTTATCTACCTGTCCCATTACCCTCCTTATCTACCTGTCCCATTACCCACCTTATCCACCTGTCCTATTACCCACCTTATCTACCTGTCCTATTACCCAACTTATCTTCCTGTCCCATTACCCACCTAGTCTACCTGTCCCATTACCCATCTTATCTACCTGTCCCATTACCCACCTTATCTACCTGTCCCATTACCCACCTTATCTACCTGTCCCGTTACCCAACTTATCTACCTGTCCTATTACCCAACTTATCTACCTGTCCTATTACCCACCTTATCTACCTGTCCTATTACCCATCTTATCTACCTGTCCCATTACCCACATTATCTACCTTTCCTATTACCTAACCTATCTACCTGTCACCTTACCCACCCTATATACCTGTCCTATTACTCAACTTATCTACCGGTCCTATTACCCATCTTATCTACCTGTCCTATTACCCACCTTATCTACCTGTCCTATTACCCATCTTATCTACCTGTCCCATTACCCAGCTTATCTACCTGTCCCATTACCCACCTTATCTACCTGTCCTATTTCCCACCTTATCTATCAGTCCTATTACCCATCTTATCTACCTGTCCTATTACCCACCTTATCTACCTGTCCTATTACCCATCTTATCTACCTGTCCCATTACCCAGCTTATCTACCTGTCCCATTACCAACCTTATCTACCTGTCCTATTTCCCACCTTATCTATCAGTCCTATTTCCCAACTTATCTACCTGTTCTATTATCCACCTTATCTACCTGTCCTATTACACACCCTATCTACCTGTCCTATTACCCTCCCTATCTACATGTCCTATTATCCACCTTATCAACCAGTCCTATTACCCAACTTATCTAACTGTCCTGTTACCCACCTTATCTACCTGTCCTATTACCCAGCTAATATACCTGTCCCATTACCCACCTTATCTACCTGTCCCGTTACCCAACTTATCTACCTGTCCTATTACCCAACTTATCTACCTGTCCTATTACCCAACTCATCTACCTGTCCTATTACCCACCTTATCTACCTGTCCCGTTACCCAACTTATCTACCTGTCCTATTACCCAACTTATCTACCTGTCCTATTACCCACCTTATCTACCTGTCCTATTACCCATCTTATCTACCTGTCCCATTACCCACCTTATCTACCTTTCCTATTACCTAACCTATCTACCTGTCACCTTACCCACCCTATATACCTGTCCTATTACTCAACTTATCTACCGGTCCTATTACCCATCTTATCTACCTGTCCTATTACCCACCTTATCTACCTGTCCTATTACCCATCTTATCTACCTGTCCCATTACCCAGCTTATCTACCTGTCCCATTACCCACCTTATCTACCTGTCCTATTTCCCACCTTATCTATCAGTCCTATTACCCATCTTATCTACCTGTCCTATTACCCACCTTATCTACCTGTCCTATTACCCATCTTATCTACCTGTCCCATTACCCAGCTTATCTACCTGTCCCATTACCCACCTTATCTACCTGTCCTATTTCCCACCTTATCTATCAGTCCTATTTCCCAACTTATCTACCTGTTCTATTATCCACCTTATCCACCTGTCCTATTACACACCCTATCTACCTGTCCTATTACCCTCCCTATCTACATGTCCTATTATCCACCTTATCAACCAGTCCTATTACCCAACTTATCTAACTGTCCTGTTACCCAACTTATCTACCTGTCCTATTACCCAGCTAATATACCTGTCCCATTACCCACCTTATCTACCTGTCCCGTTACCCAACTTATCTACCTGTCCTATTACCCAACTTATCTACCTGTCCTATTACCCAACTCATCTACCTGTCCTATTACCCACCTTATCTACCTGTCCTATTACCCACCTTATCTACCTGTCCTATTACCCAACTCATCTACCTGTCCTATTACCCAACTTATCTAACTGTCCCATTACCCAACTTATCTACCTGTCCTATTAATGAACGTATCTACCTGTCCTATTACTCACCTTATCTACCTGTCCCATTACCCACCTTATCTACCTGTCCTATTACCAACCTTATCTACCTGTCCTATTAATCACCATATCTACCGGACCAATTACCCAAATTAACTACCTGTCCTATTACCCACCTTATCTACCTGTCCTATTACCTACTTTATCTACCTGTCCTATTACCCACCTTATCCACCTGTTCTATTATCCACCTTATCTACCTGTCCTATTACCCACCCTATCTACCTGTCCTATTACAAACCTTAACTACCTGTCCTATTACTCACCCTATCTACTGGACCTATTACCCACCTTATCTACCTGTCCTATTACCCACCTTATCTTCCTGTCCTATACCCACCCTATCTACCTGTCCTATTACCAACCCTATCTACCTGTCCTATTACCCACCCTATCTACATGTCCTATTACTCACCCTATCTACTGGACCTATTACCCACCGTATCTACCTGTCCTATTACCCACCTTATCCACTTGTTCTATTATCCACCTTATCTACCTGTCCTATTACCTACCTTATCTACCTGTCCTATTACTCACCTTATCTACCTGTTCTATTACTCAGCTTATCTACCTTTCATATTATCCACCTTATCTACCTGTCCTATTACTCACCTTATCTACCTGTTCTATTACTCAGCTTATCTACCTGTCCTATTACCCACCTTATCTACCAGTCCTATTACTCACCTTATCTACCTGTTCTATTACTCACCGTATCTACCTGTCCTATTACTCACCTTATCTACCTGTCCTATTACTCACCCTATCCACCTGTCCTATTACCCACCTTATCTACCTGTCCTATTACCCACCTTATCTACCTGTCCTATTACCCACCTTATCCAACTGTCCTATTACCCAAAGTATCCACATTTCCTATTACGCACCTTATCTACCTGTCCTATTACCCAAAGTATCCACCTTTCCTATTACGCACCTTATCTACCTGTCCCATTACCGAACCTATCTACCTGTCCTTTTACCCAACTTTTCTACCTGTCCTATTACCCACCTTATCTACCTGTCCTTTTACCCTCCTTATCTACCTCTCCTATTACCCACCTTATCTACCTGTCCTATTACCCACCTTATCTACCTGTCCCATAACCCACCTTATCTACCTGTCCTATTACCTACCTTATCTACCTGTCCTATTACCCACCTTATCTACCTGTCCCATTACCCAACTTATCTACCTGTCCCATTACCCACCTTATCTATCTGTCCCATTACCCACCTTATCTACCTGTCCCATTACCCACCTTATCCACCTGTCCCATTACCCACCTTATCCACCTGTCCCATTACCCACCTTATCTACCTGTCCCTTTACCCAACTTATCTTCCTGTCCTATTACCCACCTTATCTACCTGTCCTATTACCCATCTTATCTACCTGTCCCATTACCCACCTTATCTACCTTTCCTATTACCCAACCTATCTACCTGTCACATTACCCACCCTATATACCTGTCCTATTACTCAACTTATCTACCGGTCCTATTACCCATCTTATCTACCTGTCCTATTACCCACCTTATCTACCTGTCCTATTACTCATCTTATCTACCTGTCCCATTACCCAGCTTATCTACCTGTCCTATTACTCACCTTATCTACCTGTCCTATTACCCACCTTATCTACCTGTCCTATTACCCACCTTATCTACCTGTCCTATTACCCAACTCATCTACCTGTCCTATTACCCAACTTATCTAACTGTCCCATTACCCAACTTATCTACCTGTCCTATTAATGAACGTATCTACCTGTCCTATTACTCACCTTATCTACCTGTCCCATTACCCAACTTATCTACCTGTCCCATTACCCACCTTATCTACCTGTCCCATTACCCTCCTTATCTACCTGTCCCATTACCCACCTTATCCACCTGTCCTATTACCCACCTTATCTACCTGTCCTATTACCCAACTTATCTTCCTGTCCCATTACCCACCTAGTCTACCTGTCCCATTACCCACCTTATCTACCTGTCCCGTTACCCAACTTATTTACCTGTCCTATTACCCAACTTATCTACCTGTCCTATTACCCACCTTATCTACCTGTCCTATTACCCATCTTATCTACCTGTCCCATTACCCACCTTATCTACCTTTCCTATTACCTAACCTATCTACCTGTCACCTTACCCACCCTATATACCTGTCCTATTACTCAACTTATCTACCGGTCCTATTACCCATCTTATCTACCTGTCCTATTACCCACCTTATCTACCTGTCCTATTACCCATCTTATCTACCTGTCCCATTACCCAGCTTATCTACCTGTCCCATTACCCACCTTATCTACCTGTCCTATTTCCCACCTTATCTATCAGTCCTATTACCCATCTTATCTACCTGTCCTATTACCCACCTTATCTACCTGTCCTATTACCCATCTTATCTACCTGTCCCATTACCCAGCTTATCTACCTGTCCCATTACCCACCTTATCTACCTGTCCTATTTCCCACCTTATCTATCAGTCCTATTTCCCAACTTATCTACCTGTTCTATTATCCACCTTATCTACCTGTCCTATTACACACCCTATCTACCTGTCCTATTACCCTCCCTATCTACATGTCCTATTATCCACCTTATCAACAAGTCCTATTACCCAACTTATCTAACTGTCCTGTTACCCACCTTATCTACCTGTCCTATTACCCAGCTAATATACCTGTCCCATTACCCACCTTATCTACCTGTCCCGTTACCCAACTTATCTACCTGTCCTATTACCCAACTTATCTACCTGTCCTATTACCCAACTCATCTACCTGTCCTATTACCCACCTTATCTACCTGTCCTATTACCCACCTTATCTACCTGTCCTATTACCCAACTCATCTACCTGTCCTATTACCCAACTTATCTAACTGTCCCATTACCCAACTTATCTACCTGTCCTATTAATGAACGTATCTACCTGTCCTATTACTCACCTTATCTACCTGTCCCATTACCCACCTTATCTACCTGTCCTATTACCAACCTTATCTACCTGTCCTATTAATCACCATATCTACCGGACCAATTACCCAAATTAACTACCTGTCCTATTACCCACCTTATCTACCTGTCCTATTACCTACTTTATCTACCTGTCCTATTACCCACCTTATCCACCTGTTTCTATTATCCACCTTATCTACCTGTCCTATTACCCACCCTATCTACCTGTCCTATTACAAACCTTAACTACCTGTCCTATTACTCACCCTATCTACTGGACCTATTACCCACCTTATCTACCTGTCCTATTACCCACCTTATCTTCCTGTCCTATTACCCACCCTATCTACCTGTCCTATTACCAACCCTATCTACCTGTCCTATTACCCACCCTATCTACATGTCCTATTACTCACCCTATCTACTGGACCTATTACCCACCGTATCTACCTGTCCTATTACCCACCTTATCCACTTGTTCTATTATCCACCTTATCTACCTGTCCTATTACCTACCTTAACTACCTGTCCTATTACTCACCTTATCTACCTGTTCTATTACTCAGCTTATCTACCTTTCATATTATCCACCTTATCTACCTGTCCTATTACTCACCTTATCTACCTGTTCTATTACTCAGCTTATCTACCTGTCCTTTTACCCACCTTATCTACCAGTCCTATTACTCACCTTATCTACCTGTTCTATTACTCACCGTATCTACCTGTCCTATTACTCACCCTATCCACCTGTCCTATTACCCACCTTATCTACCTGTCCTATTACCCACCTTATCTACCTGTCCTATTACCCACCTTATCCAACTGTCCTATTACCCAAAGTATCCACATTTCCTATTACGCACCTTATCTACCTGTCCTATTACCCAAAGTATCCACCTTTCCTATTACGCACCTTATCTACCTGTCCCATTACCGAACCTATCTACCTGTCCTTTTACCCAACTTTTCTACCTGTCCTATTACCCACCTTATCTACCTGTCCTTTTACCCTCCTTATCTACCTCTCCTATTACCCACCTTATCTACCTGTCCTATTACCCACCTTATCTACCTGTCCCATAACCCACCTTATCTACCTGTCCTATTACCTACCTTATCTACCTGTCCTATTACCCACCTTATCTACCTGTCCCATTACCCAACTTATCTACCTGTCCCATTACCCACCTTATCTATCTGTCCCATTACCCACCTTATCTACCTGTCCCATTACCCACCTTATCCACCTCTCCCATTACCCACCTTATCCACCTGTCCCATTACCCACCTTATCTACCTGTCCCTTTACCCAACTTATCTTCCTGTCCTATTACCCACCTTATCTACCTGTCCTATTACCCATCTTATCTACCTGTCCCATTACCCACCTTATCTACCTTTCCTATTACCCAACCTATCTACCTGTCACATTACCCACCCTATATACCTGTCCTATTACTCAACTTATCTACCGGTCCTATTACCCATCTTATCTACCTGTCCTATTACCCACCTTATCTACCTGTCCTATTACTCATCTTATCTACCTGTCCCATTACCCAGCTTATCTACCTGTCCTATTACTCACCTTATCTACCTGTCCTATTACCCACCTTATCTACCTGTCCTATTACCCACCTTATCTACCTGTCCTATTACCCAACTCATCTACCTGTCCTATTACCCAACTTATCTAACTGTCCCATTACCCAACTTATCTACCTGTCCTATTAATGAACGTATCTACCTGTCCTATTACTCACCTTATCTACCTGTCCCATTACCCAACTTATCTACCTGTCCCATTACCCACCTTATCTACCTGTCCCATTACCCTCCTTATCTACCTGTCCCATTACCCACCTTATCCACCTGTCCTATTACCCACCTTATCTACCTGTCCTATTACCCAACTTATCTTCCTGTCCCATTACCCACCTAGTCTACCTGTCCCATTACCCACCTTATCTACCTGTCCCGTTACCCAACTTATTTACCTGTCCTATTACCCAACTTATCTACCTGTCCTATTACCCACCTTATCTACCTGTCCTATTACCCATCTTATCTACCTGTCCCATTACCCACCTTATCTACCTTTCCTATTACCTAACCTATCTACCTGTCACCTTACCCACCCTATATACCTGTCCTATTACTCAACTTATCTACCGGTCCTATTACCCATCTTATCTACCTGTCCTATTACCCACCTTATCTACCTGTCCTATTACCCATCTTATCTACCTGTCCCATTACCCAGCTTATCTACCTGTCCCATTACCCACCTTATCTACCTGTCCCTATTTCCCACCTTATCTATCAGTCCTATTACCCATCTTATCTACCTGTCCTATTACCCACCTTATCTACCTGTCCTATTACCCATCTTATCTACCTGTCCCATTACCCAGCTTATCTACCTGTCCCATTACCCACCTTATCTACCTGTCCTATTTCCCACCTTATCTATCAGTCCTATTTCCCAACTTATCTACCTGTTCTATTATCCACCTTATCTACCTGTCCTATTACACACCCTATCTACCTGTCCTATTACCCTCCCTATCTACATGTCCTATTATCCACCTTATCAACAAGTCCTATTACCCAACTTATCTAACTGTCCTGTTACCCACCTTATCTACCTGTCCTATTACCCAGCTAATATACCTGTCCCATTACCCACCTTATCTACCTGTCCCGTTACCCAACTTATCTACCTGTCCTATTACCCAACTTATCTACCTGTCCTATTACCCAACTCATCTACCTGTCCTATTACCCACCTTATCTACCTGTCCTATTACCCACCTTATCTACCTGTCCTATTACCCAACTCATCTACCTGTCCTATTACCCAACTTATCTAACTGTCCCATTACCCAACTTATCTACCTGTCCTATTAATGAACGTATCTACCTGTCCTATTACTCACCTTATCTACCTGTCCCATTACCCACCTTATCTACCTGTCCTATTACCAACCTTATCTACCTGTCCTATTAATCACCATATCTACCGGACCAATTACCCAAATTAACTACCTGTCCTATTACCCACCTTATCTACCTGTCCTATTACCTACTTTATCTACCTGTCCTATTACCCACCTTATCCACCTGTTCTATTATCCACCTTATCTACCTGTCCTATTACCCACCCTATCTACCTGTCCTATTACAAACCTTAACTACCTGTCCTATTACTCACCCTATCTACTGGACCTATTACCCACCTTATCTACCTGTCCTATTACCCACCTTATCTTCCTGTCCTATTACCCACCCTATCTACCTGTCCTATTACCAACCCTATCTACCTGTCCTATTACCCACCCTATCTACATGTCCTATTACTCACCCTATCTACTGGACCTATTACCCACCGTATCTACCTGTCCTATTACCCACCTTATCCACTTGTTCTATTATCCACCTTATCTACCTGTCCTATTACCTACCTTATCTACCTGTCCTATTACTCACCTTATCTACCTGTTCTATTACTCAGCTTATCTACCTTTCATATTATCCACCTTATCTACCTGTCCTATTACTCACCTTATCTACCTGTTCTATTACTCAGCTTATCTACCTGTCCTTTTACCCACCTTATCTACCAGTCCTATTACTCACCTTATCTACCTGTTCTATTACTCACCGTATCTACCTGTCCTATTACTCACCTTATCTACCTGTCCTATTACTCACCCTATCCACCTGTCCTATTACCCACCTTATCTACCTGTCCTATTACCCACCTTATCTACCTGTCCTATTACCCACCTTATCCAACTGTCCTATTACCCAAAGTATCCACATTTCCTATTACGCACCTTATCTACCTGTCCTATTACCCAAAGTATCCACCTTTCCTATTACGCACCTCATCTACCTGTCCCATTACCGAACCTATCTACCTGTCCTTTTACCCAACTTTTCTACCTGTCCTATTACCCACCTTATCTACCTGTCCTTTTACCCTCCTTATCTACCTCTCCTATTACCCACCTTATCTACCTGTCCTATTACCCACCTTATCTACCTGTCCCATAACCCACCTTATCTACCTGTCCTATTACCTACCTTATCTACCTGTCCTATTACCCACCTTATCCACCTGTCCCATTACCCAACTTATCTACCTGTCCCATTACCCACCTTATCTATCTGTCCCATTACCCACCTTATCTACCTGTCCCATTACCCACCTTATCCACCTGTCCCATTACCCACCTTATCCACCTGTTCCATTACCCACCTTATCTACCTGTCCCTTTACCCAACTTATCTTCCTGTCCTATTACCCACCTTATCTACCTGTCCTATTACCCATCTTATCTACCTGTCCCATTACCCACCTTATCTACCTTTCCTATTACCCAACCTATCTACCTGTCACATTACCCACCCTATATACCTGTCCTATTACTCAACTTATCTACCGGTCCTATTACCCATCTTATCTACCTGTCCTATTACCCACCTTATCTACCTGTCCTATTACTCATCTTATCTACCTGTCCCATTACCCAGCTTATCTACCTGTCCTATTACTCACCTTATCTACCTGTCCTATTACCCACCTTATCTACCTGTCCTATTAACCACCTTATCTACCTGTCCTATTACTCACCTTATCTACCTGTCCTATTACCCACCTTATCTACCTGTCCTATTACCCACCTTATCTACCTGTCCTATTACCCACCTTATCTACCTGTCCCATTACCCACCTTATCTACCTGTCCCATTACCCACCTTATCTACCTGTCCTATTTCCCACCTTATCTATCAGTCCTATTTCCCAACTTATCTACCTGTCCTATTACCCACCTTATCTACCTGTTCTATTATCCACCTTATCCACCTGTCCTATTACACACCCTATCTACCTGTCCTATTATCCACCTTATCTACCTGTCCTATTACCCAACTTATCTACCTGTCCTGTTACCCAACTTTTCTACCTGTCCCATTACCCACCTCATCTACCTGTCCTATTACCCAACTTATCTAACTGTCCCATTACCCAACTTATCTACCTGTCCTATTACCCGCACTCTGTACCTGTCCTATTATGCACCTTGTATACCTGTCCAAAAACCCACCATATCTAACTGTCCCTTTACCCACCTTATCAACCTGTCCTATTACCCACCTTATCTAACTGTCCTATTACCCACCTTATCTACCTGTCCTATTACCCAACTCATCTACCTGTCCTATTACCCAAATTATCTACCTGTCCTATTACCCACCTTATCTACCTGTCCTATTACCCACCTTATCTACCTGTCCTATTACCCAACTCATCTACCTGTCCTATTACCCACCTTATCTACCTGTCCTATTACCCAACTCATCTACCTGTCCTATTACCCAACTTATCTAACTGTCCCATTACCCAAATTATCTACCTGTCCTATTACCCACACTCTGTACCTGTCCTATTATGCACCTTATCTTCCTGTCCAAAAACCCACCATATCTACCTGTCCCATTACCCACCTTATCAACCTGTCCTATTACCCAACTTATCTAACTGTCCTATTACCCAACTTATCTACCTGTCCTATTACCCAACTTATCTACCTGTCCCTTTACCCAACTTATCTACCTGTCCTATTTCCCACCTTATCTACCTGTCCCATTACCCACCCTATCTACCTGTCCTATTACCCAACTCATCTACCTGTCCTATTACCCACCTTATCTACCTGTCCTATTACCCACCTTATCTACCTGTCCTATTACCCAACTCATCTACCTGTCCTATTACCCAACTTATCTAACTGTCCCATTACCCAACTTATCTACCTGTCCTATTAATGAACGTATCTACCTGTCCTATTACTCACCTTATCTACCTGTCCCATTACCCAACTTATCTACCTGTCCCATTACCCACCTTATCTACCTGTCCCATTACCCTCCTTATCTACCTGTCCCATTACCAACCTTATCCACCTGTCCTATTACCCACCTTATCTACCTGTCCTATTACCCAACTTATCTTCCTGTCCCATTACCCACCTAGTCTACCTGTCCCATTACCCACCTTATCTACCTGTCCCGTTACCCTACTTATTTACATGTCCTATTACCCAACTTATCTACCTGTCCTATTACCCACCTTATCTACCTGTCCTATTACCCATCTTATCTACCTGTCCCATTACCCACCTTATCTACCTTTCCTATTACCTAACCTATCTACCTGTCACCTTACCCACCCTATATACCTGTCCTATTACTCAACTTATCTACCGGTCCTATTACCCATCTTATCTACCTGTCCTATTACCCACCTTATCTACCTGTCCTATTACCCATCTTATCTACCTGTCCCATTACCCAGCTTATCTACCTGTCCCATTACCCACCTTATCTACCTGTCCTATTTCCCACCTTATCTATCAGTCCTATTTCCCAACTTATCTACCTGTCCTATTACCCACCTTATCTACCTGTTCTATTATCCACCTTATCCACCTGTCCTATTACACACCCTATCTACCTGTCCTATTACCCTCCCTATCTACATGTCCTATTATCCACCTTATCAACCAGTCCTATTACCCAACTCATCTAACTGTCCTGTTACCCACCTTATCTACCTGTCCTATTACCCAGCTAATCTACCTGTCCCATTACCCACCTTATCTACCTGTCCCGTTACCCAACTTATCTACCTGTCCTATTACCCAACTTATCTACCTGTCCTATTACCCAACTCATCTACCTGTCCTATTACCCACCTTATCTACCTGTCCTATTACCCACCTTATCTACCTGTCCTATTACCCAACTCATCTACCTGTCCTATTACCCAACTTATCTAACTGTCCCATTACCCAACTTATCTACCTGTCCTATTAATGAACGTATCTACCTGTCCTATTACTCACCTTATCTACCTGTCCCATTACCCACCTTATCTACCTGTCCCATTACCCTCCTTATCTACCTGTCCCATTACCCACCTTATCCACCTGTCCTATTACCCACCTTATCTACCTGTCCTATTACCCAACTTATCTTCCTGTCCCATTACCCACCTAGTCTACCTGTCCCATTACCCACCTTATCTACCTGTCCCGTTACCCAACTTATTTACCTGTCCTATTACCCAACTTATCTACCTGTCCTATTACCCACCTTATCTACCTGTCCTATTACCCATCTTATCTACCTGTCCCATTACCCACCTTATCTACCTTTCCTATTACCTAACCTATCTACCTGTCACCTTACCCACCCTATATACCTGTCCTATTACTCAACTTATCTACCGGTCCTATTACCCATCTTATCTACCTGTCCTATTACCCACCTTATCTACCTGTCCTATTACCCATCTTATCTACCTGTCCTATTACCCATCTTATCTACCTGTCCCATTACCCAGCTTATCTACCTGTCCCATTACCCACCTTATCTACCTGTCCTATTTCCCACCTTATCTATCAGTCCTATTTCCCAACTTATCTACCTGTTCTATTATCCACCTTATCCACCTGTCCTATTACACACCCTATCTACCTGTCCTATTACCCTCCCTATCTACATGTCCTATTATCCACCTTATCAACCAGTCCTATTACCCAACTTATCTAACTGTCCTGTTACCCACCTTATCTACCTGTCCTATTACCCAGCTTATATACCTGTCCCATTACCCACCTTATCTACCTGTCCCGTTACCCAACTTATCTACCTGTCCTATTACCCAACTTATCTACCTGTCCTATTACCCAACTCATCTACCTGTCCTATTACCCACCTTATCTACCTGTCCTATTACCCACCTTATCTACCTGTCCTATTACCCAACTCATCTACCTGTCCTATTACCCAACTTATCTAACTGTCCCATTATCCAACTTATCTACCTGTCCTATTAATGAACGTATCTACCTGTCCTATTACTCACCTTATCTACCTGTCCCATTACCCACCTTATCTACCTGTCCTATTACCAACCTTATCTACCTGTCCTATTAATCACCATATCTACCGGACCAATTACCCAAATTAACTACCTGTCCTATTACCCACCTTATCTACCTGTCCTATTACCTACTTTATCTACCTGTCCTATTACCCACCTTATCCACCTGTTCTATTATCCACCTTATCTACCTGTCCTATTACCCACCCTATCTACCTGTCCTATTACAAACCTTAACTACCTGTCCTATTACTCACCTATCTACTGGACCTATTACCCACCTTATCTACCTGTCCTATTACCCACCTTATCTTCCTGTCCTATTACCCACCCTATCTACCTGTCCTATTACCAACCCTATCTACCTGTCCTATTACCCACCCTATCTACATGTCCTATTACTCACCCTATCTACTGGACCTATTACCCACCGTATCTACCTGTCCTATTACCCACCTTATCCACTTGTTCTATTATCCACCTTATCTACCTGTCCTATTACCTACCTTATCTACCTGTCCTATTACTCACCTTATCTACCTGTCCTATTACCACCTTATCTACCTGTTCCTATTACTCACTTATCTACCTTTCATATTATCCACCTTATCTACCTGTCCTATTACCACCTATCTACCTGTTCTATTACTCAGCTTATCTACCTGTCCTTTTACCTCAGCCTTATCTACCAGTCTATTACTCCACCTTATCTAACCTGTTCTATTACTCACCGTATCTACTGTCTCTATTACTCAGCCTTATCTACCTGCCTATTACTCACCCTATCCACCTGTCCTATTACCCACCTTATCTACCTGTCCTATTACCCACCTTATCTACCTGTCCTATTACCCACCTTATCAACTGTCCTTTACCCAAAGTATCCACAGTCCTATTACCACCTTATCTACCTGTCCTATTACCCAAAGTATCCACTTTCCTATTACGCACCTTATCTAACCTGTCCCATTACCGAACCTATCTACCTGTCCTTTTACCCAACTTTTCTACTGTCCTATTACCCACCGTATCTACCTGTCCTTTTACCCACCTTATCTACCTGTCCTATTACCCACCTTATCTACCTGTCCTATTACCCACCTTATCTACCTGTCCTATACCCACCTTATCTACCTGTCCTATTACCTACCTTATCTACCTGTCCTATTACCCACCTTATCTACCTGTCCCATTACCCAACTTATCTACCTGTCCCATTACCCACCTTATCTACCTGTCCCATTACCCACCTTATCTACCTGTCCCATTACCCACCTTATCCACCTGTCCCATTACCCACCTTATCTACCTGTCCCTTTACCCACCTTATCTACCTGTCCCTTTACCCACCTTATCTACCTGTCCTATTACCCAACTTATCTACCTGTCCTATTACCCACCTTATCTACCTGTCCCATTACCCACCTTATCTACCTGTCCCATTACCCACCTTATCTACCTGTCCATTACCCACCCTATCTACCTGTCCTATTACCCAACTTATCTACCTGTCCTATTACCCAACTTATCTACCTGTCCTATTACCCACCTTATCTACCTGTCCTATTACCCATCTTATCTACCTGTCCCATTACCCAGCTTATCTACCTGTCCTATTACCCACCTTATCTACCTGTCCTATTACCCATCTTAAATACCTGTCCTATTTCCCACCTTATCTATCAGTCCTATTTCCCAACTTATCTACCTGTCCTATTACCCACCTTATCTACCTGTTCTATTATCCACCTTATCCACCTGTCCTATTACACACCCTATCTACCTGTCCTATTATCCACCTTATCTACCTGTCCTATTACCCAACTTATCTACCTGTCCTGTTACCCAACTTTTCTACCTGTCCCATTACCCACCTCATCTACCTGTCCTATTACCCAACTTATCTAACTGTCCCATTACCCAACTTATCTACCTGTCCTATTACCCGCACTCTGTACCTGTCCTATTATGCACCTTGTATACCTGTCCAAAAACCCACCATATCTAACTGTCCCTTTACCCACCTTATCAACCTGTCCTATTACCCACCTTATCTACCTGTCCTATTACCCACCTTATCTACCTGTCCTATTACCCAACTCATCTACCTGTCCTATTACCCAAATTATCTACCTGTCCTATTACCCACCTTATCTACCTGTCCTATTACCCACCTTATCTACCTGTCCTATTACCCAACTCATCTACCTGTCCTATTACCCACCTTATCTACCTGTCCTATTACCCAACTCATCTACCTGTCCTATTACCCAACTTATCTAACTGTCCCATTACCCAAATTATCTACCTGTCCTATTACCCACACTCTGTACCTGTCCTATTATGCACCTTATCTACCTGTCCAAAAACCCACCATATCTACCTGTCCCATTACCCACCTTATCAACCTGTCCTATTACCCAACTTATCTAACTGTCCTATTACCCAACTTATCTACCTGTCCTATTACCCACCTTATCTACCTGTCCTATTACCCAACTTATCTTCCTGTCCCATTACCCAGCTAATCTACCTGTCCCATTACCCACCTTATCTACCTGTCCCGTTACCCAACTTATCTGCCTGTCCTATTACCCAACTTATCTACCTGTCCTATTACCCAACTCATCTACCTGTCCTATTAACCACCTTATCTACCTGTCCTATTACCCACCTTATCTACCTGTCCTATTACCCAACTCATCTACCTTTCCTATTACCCAACTTATCTAACTGTCCCATTACCCAACTTATCTACCTGTCCTATTAATGAACGTATCTACCTGTCCTATTACTCAACTTATCTACCTGTCCCATTACCCAACTTATCTACCTGTCCCATTACCCAGCTTATCTACCTGTCCTATTACTCAACTTATCTACCTGTCCCATTACCCATCTTATCTACCTGTCCCATTACCCACCTTATCTTCCTGTCCTATTTCCCACCTTATCTATCAGTCCTATTTCCCAACTTATCTACCTGTCCTATTACCCACCTTATCTACCTGTTCTATTATCCACCTTATCCACCTGTCCTATTACACACCCTATCTACCTGTCCTATTACCCTCCCTATCTACATGTCCTATTATCCACCTTATCTACCTGTCCTATTACCCAACTTATCTACCTGTCCTGTTACCCAACTTTTCTACCTGTCCCATTACCCAGCTCATCTACCTGTCCTATTACCCAACTTATCTAATTGTCCCATTACCCAACTTATCTACCTGTCCTATTACCCACACTCTGTACCTGTCCTATTATGCACCTTATATACCTGTCCAAAAAACCACCATATCTACCTGTCCCTTTACCCACCTTATCAACCTGTCCTATTACCCACCTTATCTAACTGTCCTATGACCCACCTTATCTACCTGTCCTATTACCCACCTTATCTACCTGTCCTATTACCCACCTTATCTACCTGTCCTGTTACCCACCTTATCTACCTGTCCTATTGCCCACCGTATCTACCTGTCCTATTACCCACCTTATCTACCTGTCCTATTACCCACTCTATCTACCTGTCCTATTACCCACCTTATCCACCTGTTCTATTACCCACCCTATCTACGTGTCCTATTATCCACCTTATCCACCTGTTCTATTATCCACCTTATCTACCTGTCCTATTACCCACCTTATCTACCTGTCCTATTACCCACCTTATCTACCAGTCCTATTACACACCTTAACTACCTGTCCTATTACACACCCTATCTACATGTCCTATTATCCACCTTATCTACCTGTCCTATTACCCACCTTATCTACCTGTCCTATTACCCATCTTATCTACCTGTCCCATTACCCAGCTTATCTACCTGTCCTATTACTCACCTTATCTACCTGTCCCATTACCCATCTTATCTACCTGTCCCATTACCCACCTTATCTACCTGTCCTATTTCCCACCTTATCTATCAGTCCTATTTCCCAACTTATCTACCTGTCCTATTACCCACCTTAACTACCTGTTCTATTATCCACCTGTCCTATTACACACCCTATCTACCTGTCCTATTACCCTCCCTATCTACATGTCCTATTATCCACCTTATCTACCTGTCCTATTACCCAACTTATCTACCTGTCCTGTTACCCAACTTTTCTACCTGTCCCATTACCCACCTCATCTACCTGTGCTATTACCCAACTTATCTAACTGTCCCATTACCCAACTGATCTACCTGTCCTATTACCCACACTCTGTACCTGTCCTATTATGCACCTTGTATACCTGTCCAAAAACCCACCATATCTACCTGTCCCTTTACCCACCTTATCAACCTGTCCTATTACCCACCTTATTTAACTGTCCTATTACCCACCTTATCTACCTGTCCTATTACCCAACTCATCTACCTGTCCTATTACCCAAATTATCTACCTGTCCTATTACCCACCTTATCTACCTGTCCTATTACCCACCTTATCTACCTGTCCTATTACCCAACACTTCTACCTGTCCTATTACCCAACTTATCTACCTGTCCTATTACCCAACTCATCTACCTGTCCTATTACCCAACTTATCTAACTGTCCCATTACCCAACTTATCTACCTGTCCTATTACCCACACTCTGTACCTGTCCTATTATGCACCTTATCTACCTGTCCAAAAACCCACCATATCTACCTGTCCCATTACCCACCTTATCATCCTGTCCTATTACCCAACTTATCTAACTGTCCTATTACCCACCTTATCTACCTGTCCTATTACCCACCTTATCTACCTGTCCCTTTACCCACCTTATCTACCTGTCCTATTTCCCACCTTATCTACCTGTCCCATTACCCACCCTATCTACCTGTCCTATTACCCAACTCATCTACCTGTCCTATTACCCAACTTATCTAACTGTCCCATTACCCAACTTATCTACCTGTCCTATTAATGAACGTATCTACCTGTCCTATTACTCACCTTATCTACCTGTCCCATTACCCACCTTATCTACCTGTCCCATTACCCTCCTTATCTACCTGTCCCATTACCCACCTTATCCACCTGTCCTATTACACACCCTATCTACCTGTCCTATTACCCTCCCTATCTACATGTCCTATTATCCACCTTATCAACCAGTCCTATTACCCAACTCATCTAACTGTCCTGTTACCCACCTTATCTACCTGTCCTATTACCCAGCTAATCTACCTGTCCCATTACCCACCTTATCTACCTGTCCCGTTACCCAACTTATCTACCTGTCCTATTACCCAACTTATCTACCTGTCCTATTACCCAACTCATCTACCTGTCCTATTACCCACCTTATCTACCTGTCCTATTACCCACCTTATCTAACTGTCCTATTACCCAACTCATCTACCTGTCCTATTACCCAACTTATCTAACTGTCCCATTACCCAACTTATCTACCTGTCCTATTAATGAACGTATCTACCTGTCCTATTACTCACCTTATCTACCTGTCCCATTACCCACCTTATCTACCTGTCCCATTACCCTCCTTATCTACCTGTCCCATTACCCACCTTATCCACCTGTCCTATTACCCACCTTATCTACCTGTCCTATTACCCAACTTATCTTCCTGTCCCATTACCCACCTAGTCTACCTGTCCCATTACCCACCTTATCTACCTGTCCCGTTACCCAACTTATTTATCTGTCCTATTACCCAACTTATCTACCTGTCCTATTACCCACCTTATCTACCTGTCCTATTACCCATCTTATCTACCTGTCCCATTACCCACCTTATCTACCTTTCCTATTACCTAACCTATCTACCTGTCACCTTACCCACCCTATATACCTGTCCTATTACTCAACTTATCTACCGGTCCTATTACCCACCTTATCTACCTGTCCTATTACCCATCTTATCTACCTGTCCCATTACCCAGCTTATCTACCTGTCCTATTACTCACCTTATCTACCTGTCCCATTACCCACCTTATCTACCTGTCCTATTTCCCACCTTATCTATCAGTCCTATTTCCCAACTTATCTACCTGTCCTATTACCGACCTTATCTACCTGTTCTATTATCCACCTTATCCACCTGTCCTATTACACACCCTATCTACCTGTCCTATTACCCTCCCTATCTACATGTCCTATTATCCACCTTATCTACCTGTCCTATTACCCAACTTTTCTACCTGTCCCATTACCCAGCTCATCTACCTGTCCTATTACCCAACTTATCTAATTGTCCCATTACCCAACTTATCTACCTGTCCTATTAACCACACGCTGTACCTGTCCTATTATGCACCTTGTATACCTGTCCAAAAACCCATCATATCTACCTGTCCCTTTACCCACCTTATCAACCTGTCCTATTACCCACCTTATCTAACTGTCCTATGACCCACCTTATCTACCTGTCCTATTACCCACCTTATCTACCTGTCCTATTACCCACCTTATCTACCTGTCCTGTTACCCACCTTATCTACCTGTCCTATTACCCTCCGTATCTACCTGTCCTATTACCCACCTTATCTACCTGTCCTATTACCCACTCTATCTACCTGTCCTATTACCCACCTTATCCACCTGTTCTATTACCCACCCTATCTACGTGTCCTATTATCCACCTTATCTACCTGTCCCATTACCCACCTTATCTACCTGTCCTATTACACACCTTAACTACCTGTCCTATTACACACCCTATCTACATGTCCTATTATCCACCTTATCTACCTGTCCTATTACCCACCTTATCTACCTGTCCTATTACCCATCTTATCTACCTGTCCCATTACCCAGCTTATCTACCTGTCCTATTACTCACCTTATCTACCTGTCCCATTACCCATCTTATCTACCTGTCCCATTACCCACCTTATCTACCTGTCCTATTTCCCACCTTATCTATCAGTCCTTTTTCCCAACTTATCTACCTGTCCTATTACCTACCTTATCTACCTGTTCTATTATCCACCTTATCCACCTGTCCTATTACACACCCTATCTACCTGTCCTATTACCCTCCCTATCTACATGTCCTATTATCCACCTTATCTACCTGTCCTATTACCCAACTTATCTACCTGTCCTGTTACCCAACTTTTCTACCTGTCCCATTACCCACCTCATCGACCTGTCCTATTACCCAACTTATCTAACTGTCCCATTACCCAACTTATCTACCTGTCCTATTACCCACACTCTGTACCTGTCCTATTATGCACCTTGTATACCTGTCCAAAAACCCACCATATCTACCTGTCCCTTTACCCACCTTATCAACCTGTCCTATTACCCACTTATCTAACTGTCCTATTACCCACCTTATCTACCTGTCCTATTAACCAACTGATCTACCTGTCCTATTACCCAAATTATCTACCTGTCCTATTACCCATCTTATCTACCTGTCCTATTACCCACCTTATCTACCTGTCCTATTACCCAACACTTCTTCCTGTCCTATTACCCACCTTATCTACCTGTCCTATTACCCAACTCATCTACCTGTCCTATTACCCAACTTATCTAACTGTCCCATTACCCAACTTATCTACCTGTCCTATTACCCACACTCTGTACCTGTCCTATTATGCACCTTATCTACCTGTCCAAAAACCCACCATATCTACCTGTCCCATTACCCACCTTATCAACCTGTCCTATTACCCAACTTATCTAACTGTCCTATTACCCACCTTATCTACCTGTCCTATTACCCACCTTATCTACCTGTCCCTTTACCCACCTTATCTACCTGTCCTATTTCCCACATTATCTACCTGTCCCATTACCCACCCTATCTACCTGTCCTATTACCCAACTCATCTACCTGTCCTATTACCCACCTTACCTACCTGTCCTATTACCCACCTTATCTACCTGTCCTATTAGCCAACTCATCTACCTGTCCTATTACCCAACTTATCTAACTGTCCCATTACCCAACTTATCTACCTATCCTATTAATGAACATATCTACCTGTCCTATTACTCAACTTATCTACCTGTCCCATTACCCAACTTATCTACCTGTCCCATTACCCACCTTATCTACCTGTCCCATTACCCTCCTTATCTACCTGTCCTATTACCCACCTTATCTACCTGTCCTATTACCCAACTTATCTTCCTGTCCCATTACCCAGCTAATCTACCTGTCCCATTACCCACCTTATCTACCTGTCCCGTTACCCAACTTATCTACCTGTCCTATTACCCAACTTATCTACCTGCCCTATTACCCACCTTATCTACCTGTCCTATTACCCATCTTATCTACCTGTCCCATTACCCACCTTATCTACCTTTCCTATTACCCAACCTATCTACCTGTCACCTTACCCACCCTATATACCTGTCCTATTACTCAACTTATCTACCGGTCCTATTACCCATCTTATCTACCTGTCCTAATACCCACCTTATCTACCTGTCCAATTACCCATCTTATCTACCTGTCCCATTACCCAGCTTATCCACCTGTCCTATTACCCACCTTATCTACCTGTCCTATTACCCAACTTATCTTCCTGTCCCATTACCCAGCTAATCTACCTGTCCCATTACCCACCTTATCTACCTGTCCCGTTACCCAACTTATCTACCTGTCCTATTACCCAACTTATCTACCTGTCCTATTACCCAACTCATCTACCTGTCCTATTAACCACCTTATCTACCTGTCCTATTACCCACCTTATCTACCTGTCCTATTACCCAACTCATCTACCTGTCCTATTACCCAACTTATCTAACTGTCCCATTACCCAACTTATCTACCTGTCCTATTAATGAACGTATCTACCTGTCCTATTACTCAACTTATCTACCTGTCCCATTACCCAACTTATCTACCTGTCCCATTACCCAGCTTATCTACCTGTCCTATTACTCACCTTATCTACCTGTCCCATTACCCATCTTATCTACCTGTCCCATTACCCACCTTATCTTCCTGTCCTATTTCCCACCTTATCTATCAGTCCTATTTCCCAACTTATCTACCTGTCCTATTACCCACCTTATCTACCTGTTCTATTATCCACCTTATCCACCTGTCCTATTACACACCCTATCTACCTGTCCTATTACCCTCCCTATCTACATGTCCTATTATCCACCTTATCTACCTGTCCTATTACCCAACTTATCTACCTGTCCTGTTACCCAACTTTTCTACCTGTCCCATTACCCAGCTCATCTACCTGTCCTATTACCCAACTTATCTAATTGTCCCATTACCCACCTTATCTACCTGTCCTATTGCCCACCGTATCTACCTGTCCTATTACCCACCTTATCTACCTGTCCTATTACCCACTCTATCTACCTGTCCTATTACCCACCTTATCCACCTGTTCTATTACCCACCCTATCTACGTGTCCTATTATCCACCTTATCCACCTGTTCTATTATCCACCTTATCTACCTGTCCTATTACCCACCTTATCTACCTGTCCTATTACCCACCTTATCTACCAGTCCTATTACACACCTTAACTACCTGTCCTATTACACACCCTATCTACATGTCCTATTATCCACCTTATCTACCTGTCCTATTACCCACCTTATCTACCTGTCCTATTACCCATCTTATCTACCTGTCCCATTACCCAGCTTATCTACCTGTCCTATTACTCACCTTATCTACCTGTCCCATTACCCATCTTATCTACCTGTCCCATTACCCACCTTATCTACCTGTCCTATTTCCCACCTTATCTATCAGTCCTATTTCCCAACTTATCTACCTGTCCTATTACCCACCTTATCTACCTGTTCTATTATCCACCTGTCCTATTACACACCCTATCTACCTGTCCTATTACCCTCCCTATCTACATGTCCTATTATCCACCTTATCTACCTGTCCTATTACCCAACTTATCTACCTGTCCTGTTACCCAACTTTTCTACCTGTCCCATTACCCACCTCATCTACCTGTCCTATTACCCAACTTATCTAACTGTCCCATTACCCAACTGATCTACCTGTCCTATTACCCACACTCTGTACCTGTCCTATTATGCACCTTGTATACCTGTCCAAAAACCCACCGTATCTACCTGTCCCTTTACCCACCTTATCAACCTGTCCTATTACCCACCTTATCTAACTGTCCTATTACCCACCTTATCTACCTGTCCTATTACCCAACTCATCTACCTGTCCTATTACCCAAATTATCTACCTGTCCTATTACCCACCTTATCTACCTGTCCTATTACCCACCTTATCTACCTGTCCTATTACCCAACACTTCTACCTGTCCTATTACCCAACTTATCTACCTGTCCTATTACCCAACTCATCTACCTGTCCTATTACCCAACTTATCTAACTGTCCCATTACCCAACTTATCTACCTGTCCTATTACCCACACTCTGTACCTGTCCTATTATGCACCTTATCTACCTGTCCAAAAACCCACCATATCTACCTGTCCCATTACCCACCTTATCATCCTGTCCTATTACCCAACTTATCTAACTGTCCTATTACCCACCTTATCTACCTGTCCTATTACCCACCTTATCTACCTGTCCCTTTACCCACCTTATCTACCTGTCCTATTTCCCACCTTATCTACCTGTCCCATTACCCACCCTATCTACCTGTCCTATTACCCAACTCATCTACCTGTCCTATTACCCACCTTATCTACCTGTCCTATTACCCACCTCATCTACCTGTCCTATTACCCACCTCATCTACCTGTCCTATTACCCAACTTATCTAACTGTCCCATTACCCAACTTATCTACCTGTCCTATTAATGAACGTATCTACCTGTCCTATTACTCAACTTATCTACCTGTCCCATTACCCAACTTATCTACCTGTCCCATTACCCACCTTATCTACCTGTCCCATTACCCTCCTTATCTACCTGTCCCATTACCCACCTTATCCACCTGTCCTATTACCCACCTTATCTACCTGTCCTATTACCCAACTTATCTTCCTGTCCCATTACCCAGCTAATCTACCTGTCCCATTACCCACCTTATATACCTGTCCTATTACCCACCTTATCTACCTGTCCCGTTACCCAACTTATCTACCTGTCCTTTTACCCAACTTATCTACCTGTCCTATTACCCACCTTATCTACCTGTCCTATTACCCATCTTATCTACCTGTCCCATTACCCACCTTATCTACCTTTCCTATTACCCAACCTATCTACCTGTCACCTTACCCACCCTATATACCTGTCCTATTACTCAACTTATCTACCGGTCCTATTACCCATCTTATCTACCTGTCCTATTACCCACCTTATCTACCTGTCCTATTACCCATCTTATCTACCTGTCCCGTTACCCAGCTTATCTACCTGTCCCTATTACTCACCTTATCTACCTGTCCCATTACCCATCTTATCTACCTGTCCCATTACCCACCTTATCTACCTGTCCCATTACCCACCTTATCTACCTGTCCTATTTCCCACCTTATCTATCAGTCCTATTTCCCAACTTATCTACCTGTCCTATTACCCACCTTATCTACCTGTTCTATTATCCACCTTATCTATCTGTCCTATTACCCAACTTATCTACCTGTCCTGTTACCCAACTTTTCTACCTGTCCCATTACCCACCTCATCTGCCTGTCCTATTACCCACCTTATCTACCTGTCCCGTTACCCAACTTATCTACCTGTCCTATTACCCAACTTATCTACCTGCCCTATTACCCACCTTATCTACCTGTCCTATTACCCATCTTATCTACCTGTCCCATTACCCACCTTATCTACCTTTCCTATTACCCAACCTATCTACCTGTCACCTTACCCACCCTATATACCTGTCCTATTACTCAACTTATCTACCGGTCCTATTACCCATCTTATCTACCTGTCCTAATACCCACCTTATCTACCTGTCCAATTACCCATCTTATCTACCTGTCCCATTACCCAGCTTATCCACCTGTCCTATTACCCACCTTATCTACCTGTCCTATTACCCAACTTATCTTCCTGTCCCATTACCCAGCTAATCTACCTGTCCCATTACCCACCTTATCTACCTGTCCCGTTACCCAACTTATCTACCTGTCCTATTACCCAACTTATCTACCTGTCCTATTACCCAACTCATCTACCTGTCCTATTAACCACCTTATCTACCTGTCCTATTACCCACCTTATCTACCTGTCCTATTACCCAACTCATCTACCTGTCCTATTACCCAACTTATCTAACTGTCCCATTACCCAACTTATCTACCTGTCCTATTAATGAACGTATCTACCTGTCCTATTACTCAACTTATCTACCTGTCCCATTACCCAACTTATCTACCTGTCCCATTACCCAGCTTATCTACCTGTCCTATTACTCACCTTATCTACCTGTCCCATTACCCATCTTATCTACCTGTCCCATTACCCACCTTATCTTCCTGTCCTATTTCCCACCTTATCTATCAGTCCTATTTCCCAACTTATCTACCTGTCCTATTACCCACCTTATCTACCTGTTCTATTATCCACCTTATCCACCTGTCCTATTACACACCCTATCTACCTGTCCTATTACCCTCCCTATCTACATGTCCTATTATCCACCTTATCTACCTGTCCTATTACCCAACTTATCTACCTGTCCTGTTACCCAACTTTTCTACCTGTCCCATTACCCAGCTCATCTACCTGTCCTATTACCCAACTTATCTAATTGTCCCATTACCCAACTTATCTACCTGTCCTATTACCCACACTCTGTACCTGTCCTATTATGCACCTTATATACCTGTCCAAAAAACCACCATATCTACCTTTCCCTTTACCCACCTTATCAACCTGTCCTATTACCCACCTTATCTAACTGTCCTATGACCCACCTTATCTACCTGTCCTATTACCCACCTTATCTACCTGTCCTATTACCCACCTTATCTACCTGTCCTGTTACCCACCTTATCTACCTGTCCTATTGCCCACCGTATCTACCTGTCCTATTACCCACCTTATCTACCTGTCCTATTACCCACTCTATCTACCTGTCCTATTACCCACCTTATCCACCTGTTCTATTACCCACCCTATCTACGTGTCCTATTATCCACCTTATCCACCTGTTCTATTATCCACCTTATCTACCTGTCCTATTACCCACCTTATCTACCTGTCCTATTACCCACCTTATCTACCAGTCCTATTACACACCTTAACTACCTGTCCTATTACACACCCTATCTACATGTCCTATTATCCACCTTATCTACCTGTCCTATTACCCACCTTATCTACCTGTCCTATTACCCATCTTATCTACCTGTCCCATTACCCAGCTTATCTACCTGTCCTATTACTCACCTTATCTACCTGTCCCATTACCCATCTTATCTACCTGTCCCATTACCCACCTTATCTACCTGTCCTATTTCCCACCTTATCTATCAGTCCTATTTCCCAACTTATCTACCTGTCCTATTACCCACCTTATCTACCTGTTCTATTATCCACCTGTCCTATTACACACCCTATCTACCTGTCCTATTACCCTCCCTATCTACATGTCCTATTATCCACCTTATCTACCTGTCCTATTACCCAACTTATCTACCTGTCCTGTTACCCAACTTTTCTACCTGTCCCATTACCCACCTCATCTACCTGTCCTATTACCCAACTTATCTAACTGTCCCATTACCCAACTGATCTACCTGTCCTATTACCCACACTCTGTACCTGTCCTATTATGCACCTTGTATACCTGTCCAAAAACCCACCGTATCTACCTGTCCCTTTACCCACCTTATCAACCTGTCCTATTACCCACCTTATCTAACTGTCCTATTACCCACCTTATCTACCTGTCCTATTACCCAACTCATCTACCTGTCCTATTACCCAAATTATCTACCTGTCCTATTACCCACCTTATCTACCTGTCCTATTACCCACCTTATCTACCTGTCCTATTACCCAACACTTCTACCTGTCCTATTACCCAACTTATCTACCTGTCCTATTACCCAACTCATCTACCTGTCCTATTACCCACCTTATCTTCCTGTCCTATTACCCACCCTATCTACCTGTCCTATTACCAACCCTATCTACCTGTCCTATTACCCACCCTATCTACATGTCCTATTACTCACCCTATCTACTGGACCTATTACCCACCGTATCTACCTGTCCTATTACCCACCTTATCCACTTGTTCTATTATCCACCTTATCTACCTGTCCTATTACCTACCTTATCTACCTGTCCTATTACTCACCTTATCTACCTGTTCTATTACTCAGCTTATCTACCTTTCATATTATCCACCTTATCTACCTGTCCTATTACTCACCTTATCTACCTGTTCTATTACTCAGCTTATCTACCTGTCCTTTTACCCACCTTATCTACCAGTCCTATTACTCACCTTATCTACCTGTTCTATTACTCACCGTATCTACCTGTCCTATTACTCACCTTATCTACCTGTCCTATTACTCACCCTATCCACCTGTCCTATTACCCACCTTATCTACCTGTCCTATTACCCACCTTATCTACCTGTCCTATTACCCACCTTATCCAACTGTCCTATTACCCAAAGTATCCACATTTCCTATTACGCACCTTATCTACCTGTCCTATTACCCAAAGTATCCACCTTTCCTATTACGCACCTTATCTACCTGTCCCATTACCGAACCTATCTACCTGTCCTTTTACCCAACTTTTCTACCTGTCCTATTACCCACCTTATCTACCTGTCCTTTTACCCTCCTTATCTACCTCTCCTATTACCCACCTTATCTACCTGTCCTATTACCCACCTTATCTACCTGTCCCATAACCCACCTTATCTACCTGTCCTATTACCTACCTTATCTACCTGTCCTATTACCCACCTTATCCACCTGTCCCATTACCCAACTTATCTACCTGTCCCATTACCCACCTTATCTATCTGTCCCATTACCCACCTTATCTACCTGTCCCATTACCCACCTTATCCACCTGTCCCATTACCCACCTTATCCACCTGTCCCATTACCCACCTTATCTACCTGTCCCTTTACCCAACTTATCTTCCTGTCCTATTACCCACCTTATCTACCTGTCCTATTACCCATCTTATCTACCTGTCCCATTACCCACCTTATCTACCTTTCCTATTACCCAACCTATCTACCTGTCACATTACCCACCCTATATACCTGTCCTATTACTCAACTTATCTACCGGTCCTATTACCCATCTTATCTACCTGTCCTATTACCCACCTTATCTACCTGTCCTATTACTCATCTTATCTACCTGTCCCATTACCCAGCTTATCTACCTGTCCTATTACTCACCTTATCTACCTGTCCCATTACCCACCTTATCTACCTGTCCTATTTCCCACCTTATCTATCAGTCCTATTTCCCAACTTATCTACCTGTCCTATTACCCACCTTATCTACCTGTTCTATTATCCACCTTATCCACCTGTCCTATTACACACCCTATCTACCTGTCCTATTATCCACCTTATCTACCTGTCCTATTACCCAACTTATCTACCTGTCCTGTTACCCAACTTTTCTACCTGTCCCATTACCCACCTCATCTACCTGTCCTATTACCCAACTTATCTAACTGTCCCATTACCCAACTTATCTACCTGTCCTATTACCCGCACTCTGTACCTGTCCTATTATGCACCTTGTATACCTGTCCAAAAACCCACCATATCTAACTGTCCCTTTACCCACCTTATCAACCTGTCCTATTACCCACCTTATCTACCTGTCCTATTACCCACCTTATCTACCTGTCCTATTACCCAACTCATCTACCTGTCCTATTACCCAAATTATCTACCTGTCCTATTACCCACCTTATCTACCTGTCCTATTACCCACCTTATCTACCTGTCCTATTACCCAACTCATCTACCTGTCCTATTACCCACCTTATCTACCTGTCCTATTACCCAACTCATCTACCTGTCCTATTACCCAACTTATCTAACTGTCCCATTACCCAAATTATCTACCTGTCCTATTACCCACACTCTGTACCTGTCCTATTATGCACCTTATCTACCTGTCCAAAAACCCACCATATCTACCTGTCCCATTACCCACCTTATCAACCTGTCCTATTACCCAACTTATCTAACTGTCCTATTACCCAACTTATCTACCTGTCCTATTACCCACCTTATCTACCTGTCCTATTACCCAACTTATCTTCCTGTCCCATTACCCAGCTAATCTACCTGTCCCATTACCCACCTTATCTACCTGTCCCGTTACCCAACTTATCTGCCTGTCCTATTACCCAACTTATCTACCTGTCCTATTACCCAACTCATCTACCTGTCCTATTAACCACCTTATCTACCTGTCCTATTACCCACCTTATCTACCTGTCCTATTACCCAACTCATCTACCTTTCCTATTACCCAACTTATCTAACTGTCCCATTACCCAACTTATCTACCTGTCCTATTAATGAACGTATCTACCTGTCCTATTACTCAACTTATCTACCTGTCCCATTACCCAACTTATCTACCTGTCCCATTACCCAGCTTATCTACCTGTCCTATTACTCAACTTATCTACCTGTCCCATTACCCATCTTATCTACCTGTCCCATTACCCACCTTATCTTCCTGTCCTATTTCCCACCTTATCTATCAGTCCTATTTCCCAACTTATCTACCTGTCCTATTACCCACCTTATCTACCTGTTCTATTATCCACCTTATCCACCTGTCCTATTACACACCCTATCTACCTGTCCTATTACCCTCCCTATCTACATGTCCTATTATCCACCTTATCTACCTGTCCTATTACCCAACTTATCTACCTGTCCTGTTACCCAACTTTTCTACCTGTCCCATTACCCAGCTCATCTACCTGTCCTATTACCCAACTTATCTAATTGTCCCATTACCCAACTTATCTACCTGTCCTATTACCCACACTCTGTACCTGTCCTATTATGCACCTTATATACCTGTCCAAAAAACCACCATATCTACCTGTCCCTTTACCCACCTTATCAACCTGTCCTATTACCCACCTTATCTAACTGTCCTATGACCCACCTTATCTACCTGTCCTATTACCCACCTTATCTACCTGTCCTATTACCCACCTTATCTACCTGTCCTGTTACCCACCTTATCTACCTGTCCTATTGCCCACCGTATCTACCTGTCCTATTACCCACCTTATCTACCTGTCCTATTACCCACTCTATCTACCTGTCCTATTACCCACCTTATCCACCTGTTCTATTACCCACCCTATCTACGTGTCCTATTATCCACCTTATCCACCTGTTCTATTATCCACCTTATCTACCTGTCCTATTACCCACCTTATCTACCTGTCCTATTACCCACCTTATCTACCAGTCCTATTACACACCTTAACTACCTGTCCTATTACACACCCTATCTACATGTCCTATTATCCACCTTATCTACCTGTCCTATTACCCACCTTATCTACCTGTCCTATTACCCATCTTATCTACCTGTCCCATTACCCAGCTTATCTACCTGTCCTATTACTCACCTTATCTACCTGTCCCATTACCCATCTTATCTACCTGTCCCATTACCCACCTTATCTACCTGTCCTATTTCCCACCTTATCTATCAGTCCTATTTCCCAACTTATCTACCTGTCCTATTACCCACCTTAACTACCTGTTCTATTATCCACCTGTCCTATTACACACCCTATCTACCTGTCCTATTACCCTCCCTATCTACATGTCCTATTATCCACCTTATCTACCTGTCCTATTACCCAACTTATCTACCTGTCCTGTTACCCAACTTTTCTACCTGTCCCATTACCCACCTCATCTACCTGTCCTATTACCCAACTTATCTAACTGTCCCATTACCCAACTGATCTACCTGTCCTATTACCCACACTCTGTACCTGTCCTATTATGCACCTTGTATACCTGTCCAAAAACCCACCATATCAACCTGTCCCTTTACCCACCTTATCAACCTGTCCTATTACCCACCTTATTTAACTGTCCTATTACCCACCTTATCTACCTGTCCTATTACCCAACTCATCTACCTGTCCTATTACCCAAATTATCTACCTGTCCTATTACCCACCTTATCTACCTGTCCTATTACCCACCTTATCTACCTGTCCTATTACCCAACACTTCTACCTGTCCTATTACCCAACTTATCTACCTGTCCTATTACCCAACTCATCTACCTGTCCTATTACCCAACTTATCTAACTGTCCCATTACCCAACTTATCTACCTGTCCTATTACCCACACTCTGTACCTGTCCTATTATGCACCTTATCTACCTGTCCAAAAACCCACCATATCTACCTGTCCCATTACCCACCTTATCATCCTGTCCTATTACCCAACTTATCTAACTGTCCTATTACCCACCTTATCTACCTGTCCTATTACCCACCTTATCTACCTGTCCCTTTACCCACCTTATCTACCTGTCCTATTTCCCACCTTATCTACCTGTCCCATTACCCACCCTATCTACCTGTCCTATTACCCAACTCATCTACCTGTCCTATTACCCAACTTATCTAACTGTCCCATTACCCAACTTATCTACCTGTCCTATTAATGAACGTATCTACCTGTCCTATTACTCACCTTATCTACCTGTCCCATTACCCACCTTATCTACCTGTCCCATTACCCTCCTTATCTACCTGTCCCATTACCCACCTTATCCACCTGTCCTATTACACACCCTATCTACCTGTCCTATTACCCTCCCTATCTACATGTCCTATTATCCACCTTATCAACCAGTCCTATTACCCAACTCATCTAACTGTCCTGTTACCCACCTTATCTACCTGTCCTATTACCCAGCTAATCTACCTGTCCCATTACCCACCTTATCTACCTGTCCCGTTACCCAACTTATCTACCTGTCCTATTACCCAACTTATCTACCTGTCCTATTACCCAACTCATCTACCTGTCCTATTACCCACCTTATCTACCTGTCCTATTACCCACCTTATCTAACTGTCCTATTACCCAACTCATCTACCTGTCCTATTACCCAACTTATCTAACTGTCCCATTACCCAACTTATCTACCTGTCCTATTAATGAACGTATCTACCTGTCCTATTACTCACCTTATCTACCTGTCCCATTACCCACCTTATCTACCTGTCCCATTACCCTCCTTATCTACCTGTCCCATTACCCACCTTATCCACCTGTCCTATTACCCACCTTATCTACCTGTCCTATTACCCAACTTATCTTCCTGTCCCATTACCCACCTAGTCTACCTGTCCCATTACCCACCTTATCTACCTGTCCCGTTACCCAACTTATTTATCTGTCCTATTACCCAACTTATCTACCTGTCCTATTACCCACCTTATCTACCTGTCCTATTACCCATCTTATCTACCTGTCCCATTACCCACCTTATCTACCTTTCCTATTACCTAACCTATCTACCTGTCACCTTACCCACCCTATATACCTGTCCTATTACTCAACTTATCTACCGGTCCTATTACCCACCTTATCTACCTGTCCTATTACCCATCTTATCTACCTGTCCCATTACCCAGCTTATCTACCTGTCCTATTACTCACCTTATCTACCTGTCCCATTACCCACCTTATCTACCTGTCCTATTTCCCACCTTATCTATCAGTCCTATTTCCCAACTTATCTACCTGTCCTATTACCGACCTTATCTACCTGTTCTATTATCCACCTTATCCACCTGTCCTATTACACACCCTATCTACCTGTCCTATTACCCTCCCTATCTACATGTCCTATTATCCACCTTATCTACCTGTCCTATTACCCAACTTTTCTACCTGTCCTGTTACCCACTTTACCTGTCCCATTACCCAGCTCATCTACCTGTCCTATTACCCAACTTATCTAATTGTCCCATTACCCAACTTATCTACCTGTCCTATTAACCACACGCTGTACCTGTCCTATTATGCACCTTGTATACCTGTCCAAAAACCCATCATATCTACCTGTCCCTTTACCCACCTTATCAACCTGTCCTATTACCCACCTTATCTAACTGTCCTATGACCCACCTTATCTACCTGTCCTATTACCCACCTTATCTACCTGTCCTATTACCCACCTTATCTACCTGTCCTGTTACCCACCTTATCTACCTGTCCTATTACCCTCCGTATCTACCTGTCCTATTACCCAACTTATCTACCTGTCCTATTACCCACTCTATCTACCTGTCCTATTACCCACCTTATCCACCTGTTCTATTACCCACCTTATCTACCTGTCCTATCACCCACCTTATCTACCTGTCCCATTACCCACCTTATCTACCTGTCCTATTACACACCTTAACTACCTGTCCTATTACACACCCTATCTACATGTCCTATTATCCACCTTATCTACCTGTCCTATTACCCACCTTATCTACCTGTCCTATTACCCATCTTATCTACCTGTCCCATTACCCAGCTTATCTACCTGTCCTATTACTCACCTTATCTACCTGTCCCATTACCCATCTTATCTACCTGTCCCATTACCCACCTTATCTACCTGTCCTATTTCCCACCTTATCTATCAGTCCTTTTTCCCAACTTATCTACCTGTCCTATTACCTACCTTATCTACCTGTTCTATTATCCACCTTATCCACCTGTCCTATTACACACCCTATCTACCTGTCCTATTACCCTCCCTATCTACATGTCCTATTATCCACCTTATCTACCTGTCCTATTACCCAACTTATCTACCTGTCCTGTTACCCAACTTTTCTACCTGTCCCATTACCCACCTCATCGACCTGTCCTATTACCCAACTTATCTAACTGTCCCATTACCCAACTTATCTACCTGTCCTATTACCCACACTCTGTACCTGTCCTATTATGCACCTTGTATACCTGTCCAAAAACCCACCATATCTACCTGTCCCTTTACCGACCTTATCAACCTGTCCTATTACCCACTTATCTAACTGTCCTATTACCCACCTTATCTACCTGTCCTATTAACCAACTCATCTACCTGTCCTATTACCCAAATTATCTACCTGTCCTATTACCCACCTTATCTACCTGTCCTATTACCCACCTTATCTACCTGTCCTATTACCCAACACTTCTTCCTGTCCTATTACCCACCTTATCTACCTGTCCTATTACCCAACTCATCTACCTGTCCTATTACCCAACTTATCTAACTGTCCCATTACCCAACTTATCTACCTGTCCTATTACCCACACTCTGTACCTGTCCTATTATGCACCTTATCTACCTGTCCAAAAACCCACCATATCTACCTGTCCCATTACCCACCTTATCAACCTGTCCTATTACCCAACTTATCTAACTGTCCTATTACCCACCTTATCTACCTGTCCTATTACCCACCTTATCTACCTGTCCCTTTACCCACCTTATCTACCTGTCCTATTTCCCACATTATCTACCTGTCCCATTACCCACCCTATCTACCTGTCCTATTACCCAACTCATCTACCTGTCCTATTACCCACCTTACCTACCTGTCCTATTACCCACCTTATCTACCTGTCCTATTAGCCAACTCATCTACCTGTCCTATTACCCAACTTATCTAACTGTCCCATTACCCAACTTATCTACCTATCCTATTAATGAACATATCTACCTGTCCTAATACTCAACTTAACTACCTGTCCCATTACCCAACTTATCTACCTGTCCCATTACCCACCTTATCTACCTGTCCCATTACCCTCCTTATCTACCTGTCCCATTACCCACCTTATCCACCTGTCCTATTACCCACCTTATCTACCTGTCCTATTACCCAACTTATCTTCCTGTCCCATTACCCAGCTAATCTACCTGTCCCATTACCCACCTTATCTACCTGTCCCGTTACCCAACTTATCTACCTGTCCTATTACCCAACTTATCTACCTGCCCTATTACCCACCTTATCTACCTGTCCTATTACCCATCTTATCTACCTGTCCCATTACCCACCTTATCTACCTTTCCTATTACCCAACCTATCTACCTGTCACCTTACCCACCCTATATACCTGTCCTATTACTCAACTTATCTACCGGTCCTATTACCCATCTTATCTACCTGTCCTAATACCCACCTTATCTACCTGTCCAATTACCCATCTTATCTACCTGTCCCATTACCCAGCTTATCCACCTGTCCTATTACCCACCTTATCTACCTGTCCTATTACCCAACTTATCTTCCTGTCCCATTACCCAGCTAATCTACCTGTCCCATTACCCACCTTATCTACCTGTCCCGTTACCCAACTTATCTACCTGTCCTATTACCCAACTTATCTACCTGTCCTATTACCCAACTCATCTACCTGTCCTATTAACCACCTGATCTACCTGTCCTATTACCCACCTTATCTACCTGTCCTATTACCCAACTCATCTACCTGTCCTATTACCCAACTTATCTAACTGTCCCATTACCCAACTTATCTACCTGTCCTATTAATGAACGTATCTACCTGTCCTATTACTCAACTTATCTACCTGTCCCATTACCCAACTTATCTACCTGTCCCATTACCCAGCTTATCTACCTGTCCTATTACTCAACTTATCTACCTGTCCCATTACCCATCTTATCTACCTGTCCCATTACCCACCTTATCTTCCTGTCCTATTTCCCACCTTATCTATCAGTCCTATTTCCCAACTTATCTACCTGTCCTATTACCCACCTTATCTACCTGTTCTATTATCCACCTTATCCACCTGTCCTATTACACACCCTATCTACCTGTCCTATTACCCTCCCTATCTACATGTCCTATTATCCACCTTATCTACCTGTCCTATTACCCAACTTATCTACCTGTCCTGTTACCCAACTTTTCTACCTGTCCCATTACCCAGCTCATCTACCTGTCCTATTACCCAACTTATCTAATTGTCCCATTACCCACCTTATCTACCTGTCCTATTGCCCACCGTATCTACCTGTCCTATTACCCACCTTATCTACCTGTCCTATTACCCACTCTATCTACCTGTCCTATTACCCACCTTATCCACCTGTTCTATTACCCACCCTATCTACGTGTCCTATTATCCACCTTATCCACCTGTTCTATTATCCACCTTATCTACCTGTCCTATTACCCACCTTATCTACCTGTCCTATTACCCACCTTATCTACCAGTCCTATTACACACCTTAACTACCTGTCCTATTACACACCCTATCTACATGTCCTATTATCCACCTTATCTACCTGTCCTATTACCCACCTTATCTACCTGTCCTATTACCCATCTTATCTACCTGTCCCATTACCCAGCTTATCTACCTGTCCTATTACTCACCTTATCTACCTGTCCCATTACCCATCTTATCTACCTGTCCCATTACCCACCTTATCTACCTGTCCTATTTCCCACCTTATCTATCAGTCCTATTTCCCAACTTATCTACCTGTCCTATTACCCACCTTATCTACCTGTTCTATTATCCACCTGTCCTATTACACACCCTATCTACCTGTCCTATTACCCTCCCTATCTACATGTCCTATTATCCACCTTATCTACCTGTCCTATTACCCAACTTATCTACCTGTCCTGTTACCCAACTTTTCTACCTGTCCCATTACCCACCTCATCTACCTGTCCCTATTACCCAACTTATCTAACTGTCCCATTACCCAACTGATCTACCTGTCCTATTACCCACACTCTGTACCTGTCCTATTATGCACCTTGTATACCTGTCCAAAAACCCACCGTATCTACCTGTCCCTTTACCCACCTTATCAACCTGTCCTATTACCCACCTTATCTAACTGTCCTATTACCCACCTTATCTACCTGTCCTATTACCCAACTCATCTACCTGTCCTATTACCCAAATTATCTACCTGTCCTATTACCCACCTTATCTACCTGTCCTATTACCCACCTTATCTACCTGTCCTATTACCCAACACTTCTACCTGTCCTATTACCCAACTTATCTACCTGTCCTATTACCCAACTCATCTACCTGTCCTATTACCCAACTTATCTAACTGTCCCATTACCCAACTTATCTACCTGTCCTATTACCCACACTCTGTACCTGTCCTATTATGCACCTTATCTACCTGTCCAAAAACCCACCATATCTACCTGTCCCATTACCCACCTTATCATCCTGTCCTATTACCCAACTTATCTAACTGTCCTATTACCCACCTTATCTACCTGTCCTATTACCCACCTTATCTACCTGTCCCTTTACCCACCTTATCTACCTGTCCTATTTCCCACCTTATCTACCTGTCCCATTACCCACCCTATCTACCTGTCCTATTACCCAACTCATCTACCTGTCCTATTACCCACCTTATCTACCTGTCCTATTACCCACCTCATCTACCTGTCCTATTACCCACCTCATCTACCTGTCCTATTACCCAACTTATCTAACTGTCCCATTACCCAACTTATCTACCTGTCCTATTAATGAACGTATCTACCTGTCCTATTACTCAACTTATCTACCTGTCCCATTACCCAACTTATCTACCTGTCCCATTACCCACCTTATCTACCTGTCCCATTACCCTCCTTATCTACCTGTCCCATTACCCACCTTATCCACCTGTCCTATTACCCACCTTATCTACCTGTCCTATTACCCAACTTATCTTCCTGTCCCATTACCCAGCTAATCTACCTGTCCCATTACCCACCTTATATACCTGTCCTATTACCCACCTTATCTACCTGTCCCGTTACCCAACTTATCTACCTGTCCTTTTACCCAACTTATCTACCTGTCCTATTACCCACCTTATCTACCTGTCCTATTACCCATCTTATCTACCTGTCCCATTACCCACCTTATCTACCTTTCCTATTACCCAACCTATCTACCTGTCACCTTACCCACCCTATATACCTGTCCTATTACTCAACTTATCTACCGGTCCTATTACCCATCTTATCTACCTGTCCTATTACCCACCTTATCTACCTGTCCTATTACCCATCTTATCTACCTGTCCCGTTACCCAGCTTATCTACCTGTCCTATTACTCACCTTATCTACCTGTCCCATTACCCATCTTATCTACCTGTCCCATTACCCACCTTATCTACCTGTCCCATTACCCACCTTATCTACCTGTCCTATTTCCCACCTTATCTATCAGTCCTATTTCCCAACTTATCTACCTGTCCTATTACCCACCTTATCTACCTGTTCTATTATCCACCTTATCTATCTGTCCTATTACCCAACTTATCTACCTGTCCTGTTACCCAACTTTTCTACCTGTCCCATTACCCACCTCATCTGCCTGTCCTATTACCCACCTTATCTACCTGTCCCGTTACCCAACTTATCTACCTGTCCTATTACCCAACTTATCTACCTGCCCTATTACCCACCTTATCTACCTGTCCTATTACCCATCTTATCTACCTGTCCCATTACCCACCTTATCTACCTTTCCTATTACCCAACCTATCTACCTGTCACCTTACCCACCCTATATACCTGTCCTATTACTCAACTTATCTACCGGTCCTATTACCCATCTTATCTACCTGTCCTAATACCCACCTTATCTACCTGTCCAATTACCCATCTTATCTACCTGTCCCATTACCCAGCTTATCCACCTGTCCTATTACCCACCTTATCTACCTGTCCTATTACCCAACTTATCTTCCTGTCCCATTACCCAGCTAATCTACCTGTCCCATTACCCACCTTATCTACCTGTCCCGTTACCCAACTTATCTACCTGTCCTATTACCCAACTTATCTACCTGTCCTATTACCCAACTCATCTACCTGTCCTATTAACCACCTTATCTACCTGTCCTATTACCCACCTTATCTACCTGTCCTATTACCCAACTCATCTACCTGTCCTATTACCCAACTTATCTAACTGTCCCATTACCCAACTTATCTACCTGTCCTATTAATGAACGTATCTACCTGTCCTATTACTCAACTTATCTACCTGTCCCATTACCCAACTTATCTACCTGTCCCATTACCCAGCTTATCTACCTGTCCTATTACTCACCTTATCTACCTGTCCCATTACCCATCTTATCTACCTGTCCCATTACCCACCTTATCTTCCTGTCCTATTTCCCACCTTATCTATCAGTCCTATTTCCCAACTTATCTACCTGTCCTATTACCCACCTTATCTACCTGTTCTATTATCCACCTTATCCACCTGTCCTATTACACACCCTATCTACCTGTCCTATTACCCTCCCTATCTACATGTCCTATTATCCACCTTATCTACCTGTCCTATTACCCAACTTATCTACCTGTCCTGTTACCCAACTTTTCTACCTGTCCCATTACCCAGCTCATCTACCTGTCCTATTACCCAACTTATCTAATTGTCCCATTACCCAACTTATCTACCTGTCCTATTACCCACACTCTGTACCTGTCCTATTATGCACCTTATATACCTGTCCAAAAAACCACCATATCTACCTTTCCCTTTACCCACCTTATCAACCTGTCCTATTACCCACCTTATCTAACTGTCCTATGACCCACCTTATCTACCTGTCCTATTACCCACCTTATCTACCTGTCCTATTACCCACCTTATCTACCTGTCCTGTTACCCACCTTATCTACCTGTCCTATTGCCCACCGTATCTACCTGTCCTATTACCCACCTTATCTACCTGTCCTATTACCCACTCTATCTACCTGTCCTATTACCCACCTTATCCACCTGTTCTATTACCCACCCTATCTACCTGTCCTATTATCCACCTTATCCACCTGTTCTATTATCCACCTTATCTACCTGTCCTATTACCCACCTTATCTACCTGTCCTATTACCCACCTTATCTATCAGTCCTATTACACACCTTAACTACCTGTCCTATTACACACCCTATCTACATGTCCTATTATCCACCTTATCTACCTGTCCTATTACCCACCTTATCTACCTGTCCTATTACCCATCTTATCTACCTGTCCCATTACCCAGCTTATCTACCTGTCCTATTACTCACCTTATCTACCTGTCCCATTACCCATCTTATCTACCTGTCCCATTACCCACCTTATCTACCTGTCCTATTTCCCACCTTATCTATCAGTCCTATTTCCCAACTTATCTACCTGTCCTATTACCCACCTTATCTACCTGTTCCATTATCCACCTGTCCTATTACACACCCTATCTACCTGTCCTATTACCCTCCCTATCTACATGTCCTATTATCCACCTTATCTACCTGTCCTATTACCCAACTTATCTACCTGTCCTGTTACCCAACTTTTCTACCTGTCCCATTACCCACCTCATCTACCTGTCCTATTACCCAACTTATCTAACTGTCCCATTACCCAACTGATCTACCTGTCCTATTACCCACACTCTGTACCTGTCCTATTATGCACCTTGTATACCTGTCCAAAAACCCACCGTATCTACCTGTCCCTTTACCCACCTTATCTAACTGTCCTATTACCCACCTTATCTAACTGTCCTATTACCCACCTTATCTACCTGTCCTATTACCCAACTCATCTACCTGTCCTATTACCCAAATTATCTACCTGTCCTATTACCCACCTTATCTACCTGTCCTATTACCCACCTTATCTACCTGTCCTATTACCCAACACTTCTACCTGTCCTATTACCCAACTTATCTACCTGTCCTATTACCCAACTCATCTACCTGTCCTATTACCCAACTTATCTAACTGTCCCATTACCCAACTTATCTACCTGTCCTATTACCCACACTCTGTACCTGTCCTATTATGCACCTTATCTACCTGTCCAAAAACCCACCATATCTACCTGTCCCATTACCCACCTTATCATCCTGTCCTATTACCCAACTTATCTAACTGTCCTATTACCCACCTTATCTACCTGTCCTATTACCCACCTTATCTACCTGTCCCTTTACCCACCTTATCTACCTGTCCTATTTCCCACCTTATCTACCTGTCCCATTACCCACCCTATCTACCTGTCCTATTACCCAACTCATCTACCTGTCCTATTACCCACCTTATCTACCTGTCCTATTACCCACCTCATCTACCTGTCCTATTACCCACCTCATCTACCTGTCCTATTACCCAACTTATCTAACTGTCCCATTACCCAACTTATCTACCTGTCCTATTAATGAACGTATCTACCTGTCCTATTACTCAACTTATCTACCTGTCCCATTACCCAACTTATCTACCTGTCCCATTACCCACCTTATCTACCTGTCCCATTACCCTCCTTATCTACCTGTCCCATTACCCACCTTATCCACCTGTCCTATTACCCACCTTATCTACCTGTCCTATTACCCAACTTATCTTCCTGTCCCATTACCCAGCTAATCTACCTGTCCCATTACCCACCTTATATACCTGTCCTATTACCCACCTTATCTACCTGTCCCGTTACCCAACTTATCTACCTGTCCTTTTACCCAACTTATCTACCTGTCCTATTACCCACCTTATCTACCTGTCCTATTACCCATCTTATCTACCTGTCCCATTACCCACCTTATCTACCTTTCCTATTACCCAACCTATCTACCTGTCACCTTACCCACCCTATATACCTGTCCTATTACTCAACTTATCTACCGGTCCTATTACCCATCTTATCTACCTGTCCTATTACCCACCTTATCTACCTGTCCTATTACCCATCTTATCTACCTGTCCCGTTACCCAGCTTATCTACCTGTCCTATTACTCACCTTATCTACCTGTCCCATTACCCATCTTATCTACCTGTCCCATTACCCACCTTATCTACCTGTCCCATTACCCACCTTATCTACCTGTCCTATTTCCCACCTTATCTATCAGTCCTATTTCCCAACTTATCTACCTGTCCTATTACCCACCTTATCTACCTGTTCTATTATCCACCTTATCCACCTGTCCTATTACACACCCTATCTACCTGTCCTATTACCCTCCCTATCTACATGTCCTATTATCCACCTTATCTACCTGTCCTATTACACACCCTATCTACCTGTCCTATTACCCTCCCTATCTACATGTCCTATTATCCACCTTATCTATCTGTCCTATTACCCAACTTATCTACCTGTCCTGTTACCCAACTTTTCTACCTGTCCCATTACCCACCTCATCTGCCTGTCCTATTACCCAACTTATCTAATTGTCCCATTACCCAACTTATCTACCTGTCCTATTACCCACACTCTGTACCTCTCCTATTATGCACCTTGTATACCTGTCCAAAAACCCACCATATCTACCTGTCCCTTTACCCACCTTATCAACCTGTCCTATTACCCACCATATCTAACTGTCCTATGACCCACCTTATGTACCTGTCCTATTACCCACCATATCTACCTGTCCTATTACCCACCTTATCTACCTGTCCTGTTACCCACCTTATCTACCTGTCCTATTACCCACCGTATCTACCTGTCCTATTACCCGCCTTATCTACCTGTCCTATTACCCACTCTATCTACCTGTCCTATTACCCACCTTATCCACCTGTTCTATTACCCACCCTATCTACGTGTCCTATTATCCACCTTATCCACCTGTTCTATTATCCACCTTATCTACCTGTCCTATTACCCACCTTATCTACCTGTCCCATTACCCACCTTATCTACCTGTCCTATTACACACCTTAACTACCTGTCCTATTACACACCCTATCTACATGTCCTATTATCCACCTTATCTACCTGTCCTATTACCCAACTTATCTACCTGTCCTGTTACCCAACTTTTCTACCTGTCCCATTACCCAACTCATCTACCTGTCCTATTACCCACCTTATCTACCTCTCCTATTACCCACACTCTGTACCTTTCCTATTATGCACCTTATCTACCTGTCCAAAAACCCACCATATCTACTTGTCCCTTTACCCACCTTATCAACCTGTCCTATTACCCACCTTATCAACCTGTCCTATTACCCACCTTATCTAACTGTCCTATTACCCACCTTATCTACCTGTCCTATTACCCACCTTATCTACCTGTCCCATTACCCACCCTATCTACCTGTCCTATACCCACCTTATCTACCTGTCCAATTACCAACCGTATCTACCTGTCCTATTACCCACCTTATCTACCTGTCCCATTACCCACCTTATCTACCTGTCCCATTACCCACCCTATCTACCTGTCCGATTACCCACCTTATCTACCTGTCCTATTACCCACCTTATCTTCCTGTCCTATTACCCACCTTATCTACCTGTCCCATTACCCACCTTATCTACCTGTCCCATTACCCACCTTATCTACCTGTCCCATTACCCACCTTATCTACCTTTCCTATTACCCAACCTATCTACCTGTCCTATTTCCCACCTTATCTACATGTCCTATTACCAAACTTATCTACCTGTCCTATTACTCACCTTATCTACCTGTCCTATTACTCACCATATCTACCGGACCAATTACCCAAATTATCTACCTGTCCTATTACCCACCTTATCTACCTGTCCTATTACCCACTTTATCCACCTGTTCTATTACCCACCCTATCTAGGTGTCCTATTACCCACCTTATCTATCAGTCCTATTTCCCAACTTATCTACCTGTCCTATTACCCACCTTTTCTACATGTTGTATTATCCACCTTATCCACCTGTCCTATTACACACCCTATCTACCTGTCCTATTATCCACCTTATCTACCTGTCCTATTACCCAACTTATCTACCTGTCCTGTTACCCAACTTTTCTACCTGTCCCATTACCCACCTCATCTACCTGTCCTATTACCCAACTTATCTAACTGTCCCATTACCCAACTTATCTACCTGTCCTATTACCCACACTCTGTACCTGTCCTATTATGCACCTTGTATACCTGTCCAAAAACCCACCATATCTACCTGTCCCTTTACCCACCTTATCAACCTGTCCTATTACCCACCTTATCTAACTGTCCTATTACCCACCTTATCTACCTGTCCTATTACCCAACTCATCTACCTGTCCTATTACCCAAATTATCTACCTGTCCTATTACCCACCTTATCTACCTGTCCTATTACCCACCTTATCTACCTGTCCTATTACCCAACTCATCTACCTGTCCTATTACCCACCTTATCTAACTGTCCTATTACCCAACTCATCTACCTGTCCTATTACCCACCTTATCCACCTGTTCTATTACCCACCCTATCTACGTGTCCTATTATCCACCTTATCCACCTGTTCTATTATCCACCTTATCTACCTGTCCTATTACCCACCTTATCTACCTGTCCTATTACCCACCTTATCTACCAGTCCTATTACACACCTTAACTACCTGTCCTATTACACACCCTATCTACATGTCCTATTATCCACCTTATCTACCTGTCCTATTACCCACCTTATCTACCTGTCCTATTACCCATCTTATCTACCTGTCCCATTACCCAGCTTATCTACCTGTCCTATTACTCACCTTATCTACCTGTCCCATTACCCATCTTATCTACCTGTCCCATTACCCACCTTATCTACCTGTCCTATTTCCCACCTTATCTATCAGTCCTATTTCCCAACTTATCTACCTGTCCTATTACCCACCTTATCTACCTGTTCTATTATCCACCTGTCCTATTACACACCCTATCTACCTGTCCTATTACCCTCCCTATCTACATGTCCTATTATCCACCTTATCTACCTGTCCTATTACCCAACTTATCTACCTGTCCTGTTACCCAACTTTTCTACCTGTCCCATTACCCACCTCATCTACCTGTCCTATTACCCAACTTATCTAACTGTCCCATTACCCAACTGATCTACCTGTCCTATTACCCACACTCTGTACCTGTCCTATTATGCACCTTGTATACCTGTCCAAAAACCCACCGTATCTACCTGTCCCTTTACCCACCTTATCAACCTGTCCTATTACCCACCTTATCTAACTGTCCTATTACCCACCTTATCTACCTGTCCTATTACCCAACTCATCTACCTGTCCTATTACCCAAATTATCTACCTGTCCTATTACCCACCTTATCTACCTGTCCTATTACCCACCTTATCTACCTGTCCTATTACCCAACACTTCTACCTGTCCTATTACCCATCTTATCTACCTGTCCTATTACCCAACTCATCTACCTGTCCTATTACCCAACTTATCTAACTGTCCCATTACCCAACTTATCTACCTGTCCTATTACCCACACTCTGTACCTGTCCTATTATGCACCTTATCTACCTGTCCAAAAACCCACCATATCTACCTGTCCCATTACCCACCTTATCATCCTGTCCTATTACCCAACTTATCTAACTGTCCTATTACCCACCTTATCTACCTGTCCTATTACCCACCTTATCTACCTGTCCCTTTACCCACCTTATCTACCTGTCCTATTTCCCACCTTATCTACCTGTCCCATTACCCACCCTATCTACCTGTCCTATTACCCAACTCATCTACCTGTCCTATTACCCACCTTATCTACCTGTCCTATTACCCACCTCATCTACCTGTCCTATTACCCACCTCATCTACCTGTCCTATTACCCAACTTATCTAACTGTCCCATTACCCAACTTATCTACCTGTCCTATTAATGAACGTATCTACCTGTCCTATTACTCAACTTATCTACCTGTCCCATTACCCAACTTATCTACCTGTCCCATTACCCACCTTATCTACCTGTCCCATTACCCTCCTTATCTACCTGTCCCATTACCCACCTTATCCACCTGTCCTATTACCCACCTTATCTACCTGTCCTATTACCCAACTTATCTTCCTGTCCCATTACCCAGCTAATCTACCTGTCCCATTACCCACCTTATATACCTGTCCTATTACCCACCTTATCTACCTGTCCCGTTACCCAACTTATCTACCTGTCCTTTTACCCAACTTATCTACCTGTCCTATTACCCACCTTATCTACCTGTCCTATTACCGATCTTATCTACCTGTCCCATTACCCACCTTATCTACCTTTCCTATTACCCAACCTATCTACCTGTCACCTTACCCACCCTATATACCTGTCCTATTACTCAACTTATCTACCGGTCCTATTACCCATCTTATCTACCTGTCCTATTACCCACCTTATCTACCTGTCCTATTACCCATCTTATCTACCTGTCCCGTTACCCAGCTTATCTACCTGTCCTATTACTCACCTTATCTACCTGTCCCATTACCCATCTTATCTACCTGTCCCATTACCCACCTTATCTACCTGTCCCATTACCCACCTTATCTACCTGTCCTATTTCCCACCTTATCTATCAGTCCTATTTCCCAACTTATCTACCTGTCCTATTACCCACCTTATCTACCTGTTCTATTATCCACCTTATCCACCTGTCCTATTACACACCCTATCTACCTGTCCTATTACCCTCCCTATCTACATGTCCTATTATCCACCTTATCTATCTGTCCTATTACCCAACTTATCTACCTGTCCTGTTACCCAACTTTTCTACCTGTCCCATTACCCACCTCATCTGCCTGTCCTATTACCCAACTTATCTAATTGTCCCATTACCCAACTTATCTACCTGTCCTATTACCCACACTCTGTACCTCTCCTATTATGCACCTTGTATACCTGTCCAAAAACCCACCATATCTACCTGTCCCTTTACCCACCTTATCAACCCTGTCCTATTACCCACCATATCTAACTGTCCTATGACCCACCTTATGTACCTTTCCTATTACCCACCATATCTACCTGTCCTATTACCCACCTTATCTACCTGTCCTGTTACCCACCTTATCTACCTGTCCTATTACCCACCGTATCTACCTGTCCTATTACCCGCCTTATCTACCTGTCCTATTACCCACTCTATCTACCTGTCCTATTACCCACCTTATCCACCTGTTCTATTACCCACCCTATCTACGTGTCCTATTATCCACCTTATCCACCTGTTCTATTATCCACCTTATCTACCTGTCCTATTACCCACCTTATCTACCTGTCCCATTACCCACCTTATCTACCTGTCCTATTACACACCTTAACTACCTGTCCTATTACACACCCTATCTACATGTCCTATTATCCACCTTATCTACCTGTCCTATTACCCAACTTATCTACCTGTCCTGTTACCCAACTTTTCTACCTGTCCCATTACCCAACTCATCTACCTGTCCTATTACCCACCTTATCTACCTCTCCTATTACCCACACTCTGTACCTTTCCTATTATGCACCTTATCTACCTGTCCAAAAACCCACCATATCTACTTGTCCCTTTACCCACCTTATCAACCTGTCCTATTACCCACCTTATCTAACTGTCCTATTACCCACCTTATCTACCTGTCCAATTACCCACCGTATCTACCTGTCCTATTACCCACCTTATCTACCTGTCCTATTACCCACCTTATCTACCTGTCCTATTACCCACCTTATCTACCTGTCCCATTACCCACCCTATCTACCTGTCCTATACCCACCTTATCTACCTGTCCAATTACCAACCGTATCTACCTGTCCTATTACCCACCTTATCTACCTGTCCCATTACCCACCTTATCTACCTGTCCCATTACCCACCCTATCTACCTGTCCGATTACCCACCTTATCTACCTGTCCTATTACCCACCTTATCTTCCTGTCCTATTACCCACCTTATCTACCTGTCCCATTACCCACCTTATCTACCTGTCCCATTACCCACCTTATCTACCTGTCCCATTACCCACCTTATCTACCTTTCCTATTACCCAACCTATCTACCTGTCCTATTTCCCACCTTATCTACATGTCCTATTACCAAACTTATCTACCTGTCCTATTACTCACCTTATCTACCTGTCCTATTACTCACCATATCTACCGGACCAATTACCCAAATTATCTACCTGTCCTATTACCCACCTTATCTACCTGTCCTATTACCCACTTTATCCACCTGTTCTATTACCCACCCTATCTAGGTGTCCTATTACACACCTTATCTATCAGTCCTATTTCCCAACTTATCTACCTGTCCTATTACCCACCTTTTCTACATGTTGTATTATCCACCTTATCCACCTGTCCTATTACACACCCTATCTACCTGTCCTATTATCCACCTTATCTACCTGTCCTATTACCCAACTTATCTACCTGTCCTGTTACCCAACTTTTCTACCTGTCCCATTACCCACCTCATCTACCTGTCCTATTACCCAACTTATCTAACTGTCCCATTACCCAACTTATCTACCTGTCCTATTACCCACACTCTGTACCTGTCCTATTATGCACCTTGTATACCTGTCCAAAAACCCACCATATCTACCTGTCCCTTTACCCACCTTATCAACCTGTCCTATTACCCACCTTATCTAACTGTCCTATTACCCACCTTATCTACCTGTCCTATTACCCAACTCATCTACCTGTCCTATTACCCAAATTATCTACCTGTCCTATTACCCACCTTATCTACCTGTCCTATTACCCACCTTATCTACCTGTCCTATTACCCAACTCATCTACCTGTCCTATTACCCACCTTATCTAACTGTCCTATTACCCAACTCATCTACCTGTCCTATTACCCAACTTATCTAACTGTCCCATTACCCAACTTATCTACCTGTCCTATTACCCACACTCTGTACCTGTCCTATTATGCACCTTATCTACCTGTCCAAAAACCCACCATATCTACCTGTCCCATTACCCACCTTATCAACCTGTCCTATTACCCAACTTATCTAACTGTCCTATTACCCACCTTATCTACCTGTCCTATTACCCAACTTATCTACCTGTCCCTTTACCCACCTTATCTACCTGTCCTATTTCCCACCTTATCTACCTGTCCCATTACCCACCCTATCTACCTGTCTTATTACCCATCTTATCTACCTGTCCCATTACCCACCTTATCTACCTTTCCTATTACCCAACCTATCTACCTGTCACCTTACCCACCCTATATACCTGTCCTATTACTCAACTTATCTACCGGTCCTATTACCCATCTTATCTACCTGTCCCGTTACCCAGCTTATCTACCTGTCCTATTACTCACCTTATCTACCTGTCCCATTACCCATCTTATCTACCTGTCCCATTACCCACCTTATCTACCTGTCCTATTTCCCACCTTATCTATCAGTCCTATTTCCCAACTTATCTACCTGTCCTATTACCCACCTTATCTACCTGTTCTATTATCCACCTTATCCACCTGTCCTATTACACACCCCATCTACCTGTCCTATTACCCTCCCTATCTACATGTCCTATTATCCACCTTATCTATCTGTCCTATTACCCAACTTATCTACCTGTCCTGTTACCCAACTTTTCTACCTGTCCCATTACCCACCTCATCTACCTGTCCTATTACCCAACTTATCTAATTGTCCCATTACCCAACTTATCTACCTGTCCTATTACCCACACTCTGTACCTCTCCTATTATGCACCTTGTATACCTGTCCAAAAACCCACCATATCTACCTGTCCCTTTACCCACCTTATCAACCTGTCCTATTACCCACCTTATCTAACTGTCCTATGACCCACCTTATGTACCTGTCCTATTACCCACCATATGTACCTGTCCTATTACCCACCTTATCTACCTGTCCTGTTACCGACCTTATCTACCTGTCCTATTACCCACCGTATCTACCTGTCCTATTACCCGCCTTATCTACCTGTCCTATTACCCACTCTATCCACCTGTCCTATTACCCACCTTATCCACCTGTTCTATTACCCACCCTATCTACGTGTCCTATTATCCACCTTATCCACCTGTTCTATTATCCACCTTATCTACCTGTCCTATTACCCACCTTATCTACCTGTCCCATTACCCACCTTATCTACCTCTCCTATTACACACCTTAACTACCTGTCCTATTACACACCCTATCTACATGTCCTATTATCCACCTTATCTACCTGTTCTATTACCCAACTTATCTACCTGTCCTGTTACCCAACTTTTCTACCTGTCCCATTACCCAACTCATCTACCTGTCCTATTACCCACCTTATCTACCTTTCCTATTACCCAACCTATCTACCTGTCACCTTACCCACCCTATATACCTGTCCTATTACTCAACTTATCTACCGGTCCTATTACCCATCTTATCAACCTGTCCTATTACCCACCTTATCTACCTGTCCTATTACCCATCTTATCTACCTGTCCCTTTACCCAGCTTATCTACCTGTCCTATTACTCACCTTATCTACCTGTCCCATTACCCATCTTATCTACCTGTCCCATTACCCACCTTATCTACCTGTCCCATTACCCACCTTATCTACCTGTCCTATTTCCCACCTTATCTATCAGTCCTATTTCCCAACTTATCTACCTGTCCTATTACCCACCTTATCTACCTGTTCTATTATCCACCTTATCCACCTGTCCTATTACACACCCTATCTACCTGTCCTATTACCCTCCCTATCTACATGTCATATTATCCACCTTATCTATCTGTCCTATTACCCAACTTATCTACCTGTCCTGTTACCCAACTTTTCTACCTGTCCCATTACCCACCTCATCTACCTGTCCTATTACCCAACTTATCTAATTGTCCCATTACCCAACTTATCTACCTGTCCTATTACCCACACTCTGTACCTCTCCTAATATGCACCTTGTATACCTGTCCAAAAACCCACCATATCTACCTGTCCCTTTACCCACCTTATCAACCTGTCCTATTACCCACCATATCTAACTGTCCTATGACCCACCTTATGTACCTGTCCTATTACCCACCATATCTACCTGTCCTATTACCCACCTTATCTACCTGTCCTGTTACCCACCTTATCTACCTGTCCTATTACCCACCGTATCTACCTGTCCCATTACCCACCTTATCTACCTGTCCCATTACCCACCTTATCTACCTGTCCTATTACCCACCTTATCTACCTGTCCCATTACCCAACTTATCTACCTTTCCTATTACCCAACCTATCTACCTGTCCTATTTCCCACCTTATCTACATGTCCTATTACCAAACTTATCTACCTGTCCTATTACTCACCTTATCTACCTGTCCTATTACTCACCATATCTACCGGACCAATTACCCAAATTATCTACCTGTCCTATTACCCACCTTATCTACCTGTCCTATTACCCACTTTATCCACCTGTTCTATTACCCACCCTATCTAGGTGTCCTATTACCCACCTTATCTATCAGTCCTATTTCCCAACTTATCTACCTGTCCTATTACCCACCTTTTCTACATGTTGTATTATCCACCTTATCCACCTGTCCTATTACACACCCTATCTACCTGTCCTATTATCCACCTTATCTACCTGTCCTATTACCCAACTTATCTACCTGTCCTGTTACCCAACTTTTCTACCTGTCCCATTACCCACCTCATCTACCTGTCCTATTACCCAACTTATCTAACTGTCCCATTACCCAACTTATCTACCTGTCCTATTACCCACACTCTGTACCTGTCCTATTATGCACCTTGTATACCTGTCCAAAAACCCACCATATCTACCTGTCCCTTTACCCACCTTATCAACCTGTCCTATTACCCACCTTATCTAACTGTCCTATTACCCACCTTATCTACCTGTCCTATTACCCAACTCATCTACCTGTCCTATTACCCAAATTATCTACCTGTCCTATTACCCACCTTATCTACCTGTCCTATTACCCACCTTATCTACCTGTCCTATTACCCAACTCATCTACCTGTCCTATTACCCACCTTATCTAACTGTCCTATTACCCAACTCATCTACCTGTCCTATTACCCAACTTATCTAACTGTCCCATTACCCAACTTATCTACCTGTCCTATTACCCACACTCTGTACCTGTCCTATTATGCACCTTATCTACCTGTCCAAAAACCCACCATATCTACCTGTCCCATTACCCACCTTATCAACCTGTCCTATTACCCAACTTATCTAACTGTCCTATTACCCACCTTATCTACCTGTCCTATTACCCAACTTATCTACCTGTCCCTTTACCCACCTTATCTACCTGTCCTATTTCCCACCTTATCTACCTGTCCCATTACCCACCCTATCTACCTGTCCTATTACCCATCTTATCTACCTGTCCCATTACCCACCTTATCTACCTTTCCTATTACCCAACCTATCTACCTGTCACCTTACCCACCCTATATACCTGTCCTATTACTCAACTTATCTACCGGTCCTATTACCCATCTTATCTACCTGTCCTATTACCCACCTTATCTACCTGTCCTATTACCCATCTTATCTACCTGTCCCGTTACCCAGCTTATCTACCTGTCCTATTACTCACCTTATCTACCTGTCCCATTACCCATCTTATCTACCTGTCCCATTACCCACCTTATCTACCTGTCCTATTTCCCACCTTATCTATCAGTCCTATTTCCCAACTTATCTACCTGTCCTATTACCCACCTTATCTACCTGTTCTATTATCCACCTTATCCACCTGTCCTATTACACACCCTATCTACCTGTCCTATTACCCTCCCTATCTACATGTCCTATTATCCACCTTATCTATCTGTCCTATTACCCAACTTATCTACCTGTCCTGTTACCCAACTTTTCTACCTGTCCCATTACCCACCTCATCTACCTGTCCTATTACCCAACTTATCTAATTGTCCCATTACCCAACTTATCTACCTGTCCTATTACCCACACTCTGTACCTCTCCTATTATGCACCTTGTATACCTGTCCAAAAACCCACCATATCTACCTGTCCCTTTACCCACCTTATCAACCTGTCCTATTACCCACCTTATCTAACTGTCCTATGACCCACCTTATGTACCTGTCCTATTACCCACCATATCTACCTGTCCTATTACCCACCTTATCTACCTGTCCTGTTACCGACCTTATCTACCTGTCCTATTACCCACCGTATCTACCTGTCCTATTACCCGCCTTATCTACCTGTCCTATTACCCACTCTATCTACCTGTCCTATTACCCACCTTATCCACCTGTTCTATTACCCACCCTATCTACGTGTCCTATTATCCACCTTATCCACCTGTTCTATTATCCACCTTATCTACCTGTCCTATTACCCACCTTATCTACCTGTCCCATTACCCACCTTATCTACCTGTCCTATTACACACCTTAACTACCTGTCCTATTACACACCCTATCTACATGTCCTATTATCCACCTTATCTACCTGTTCTATAACCCAACTTATCTACCTGTCCTGTTACCCAACTTTTCTACCTGTCCCATTACCCAACTCATCTACCTGTCCTATTACCCACCTTATCTACCTTTCCTATTACCCAACCTATCTACCTGTCACCTTACCCACCCTATATACCTGTCCTATTACTCAACTTATCTACCGGTCCTATTACCCATCTTATCTACCTGTCCTATTACCCACCTTATCTACCTGTCCTATTACCCATCTTATCTACCTGTCCCGTTACCCAGCTTATCTACCTGTCCTATTACTCACCTTATCTACCTGTCCCATTACCCATCTTATCTACCTGTCCCATTACCCACCTTATCTACCTGTCCCATTACCCACCTTATCTACCTGTCCTATTTCCCACCTTATCTATCAGTCCTATTTCCCAACTTATCTACCTGTCCTATTACCCACCTTATCTACCTGTTCTATTATCCACCTTATCCACCTGTCCTATTACACACCCTATCTACCTGTCCTATTACCCTCCCTATCTACATGTCCTATTATCCACCTTATCTATCTGTCCTATTACCCAGCTTATCTACCTGTCCTGTTACCCAACTTTTCTACCTGTCCCATTACCCACCTCATCTACCTGTCCTATTACCCAACTTATCTAATTGTCCCATTACCCAACTTATCTACCTGTCCTATTACCCACACTCTGTACCTCTCCTATTATGCACCTTGTATACCTGTCCAAAAACCCACCATATCTACCTGTCCCTTTACCCACCTTATCAACCTGTCCTATTACCCACCATATCTAACTGTCCTATGACCCACCTTATGTACCTGTCCTATTACCCACCATATCTACCTGTCCTATTACCCACCTTATCTACCTGTCCTGTTACCCACCTTATCTACCTGTCCTATTACCCACCGTATCTACCTGTCCTATTACCCGCCTTATCTACCTGTCCTATTACCCACTCTATCTACCTGTCCTATTACCCACCTTATCCACCTGTTCTATTACCCACCCTATCTACGTGTCCTATTATCCACCTTATCCACCTGTTCTATTATCCACCTTATCTACCTGTCCTATTACCCACCTTATCTACCTGTCCCATTACCCACCTTATCTACCTGTCCTATTACACACCTTAACTACCTGTCCTATTACACACCCTATCTACATGTCCTATTATCCACCTTATCTACCTGTCCTATTACCCAACTTATCTACCTGTCCTGTTACCCAACTTTTCTACCTGTCCCATTACCCAACTCATCTACCTGTCCTATTACCCACCTTATCTACCTCTCCTATTACCCACACTCTGTACCTTTCCTATTATGCACCTTATCTACCTGTCCAAAAACCCACCATATCTACTTGTCCCTTTACCCACCTTATCAACCTGTCCTATTACCCACCTTATCTAACTGTCCTATTACCCACCTTATCTACCTGTCCAATTACCCACCGTATCTACCTGTCCTATTACCCACCTTATCTACCTGTCCTATTACCCACCTTATCTACCTGTCCTATTACCCACCTTATCTACCTGTCCCATTACCCACCCTATCTACCTGTCCTATACCCACCTTATCTACCTGTCCAATTACCAACCGTATCTACCTGTCCTATTACCCACCTTATCTACCTGTCCCATTACCCACCTTATCTACCTGTCCCATTACCCACCCTATCTACCTGTCCGATTACCCACCTTATCTACCTGTCCTATTACCCACCTTATCTTCCTGTCCTATTACCCACCTTATCTACCTGTCCCATTACCCACCTTATCTACCTGTCCCATTACCCACCTTATCTACCTGTCCTATTACCCACCTTATCTACCTGTCCATTACCCACCTTATCTACCTTTCCTATTACCCAACCTATCTACCTGTCCTATTCCCACCTTATCTACATGTCCTATTACCAAACTTATCTACCTGTCCCTATTACTCACCTTATCTACCTGTCCTATTACTCACCATATCTATATTACCCAACCTATCTACCTGTCCTATTTCCCACCTTATCTACATGTCCTATTACCAAACTTATCTACCTGTCCTATTACTCACCTTATCTACCTGTCCTATTACTCACCATATCTACCGGACCAATTACCCAAATTATCTACCTGTCCTATTACCCACCTTATCTACCTGTCCTATTACCCACTTTATCCACCTGTTCTATTACCCACCCTATCTAGGTGTCCTATTACCCACCTTATCTATCAGTCCTATTTCCCAACTTATCTACCTGTCCTATTACCCACCTTTTCTACATGTTGTATTATCCACCTTATCCACCTGTCCTATTACACACCCTATCTACCTGTCCTATTATCCACCTTATCTACCTGTCCTATTACCCAACTTATCTACCTGTCCTGTTACCCAACTTTTCTACCTGTCCCATTACCCACCTCATCTACCTGTCCTATTACCCAACTTATCTAACTGTCCCATTACCCAACTTATCTACCTGTCCTATTACCCACACTCTGTACCTGTCCTATTATGCACCTTGTATACCTGTCCAAAAACCCACCATATCTACCTGTCCCTTTACCCACCTTATCAACCTGTCCTATTACCCACCTTATCTAACTGTCCTATTACCCACCTTATCTACCTGTCCTATTACCCAACTCATCTACCTGTCCTATTACCCAAATTATCTACCTGTCCTATTACCCACCTTATCTACCTGTCCTATTACCCACCTTATCTACCTGTCCTATTACCCAACTCATCTACCTGTCCTATTACCCAACTTATCTAACTGTCCCATTACCCAACTTATCTACCTGTCCTATTACCCACACTCTGTACCTCTCCTATTATGCACCTTATCTACCTGTCCAAAAACCCACCATATCTACCTGTCCCATTACCCACCTTATCAACCTGTCCTATTACACAACTTATCTAACTGTCCTATTACCCACCTTATCTACCTGTCCTATTACCCACCTTATCTACCTGTCCCTTTACCCACCTTATCTACCTGTCCTATTTCCCACCTTATCTACCTGTCCCATTACCCACCCTATCTACCTGTCCTATTACCCATCTTATCTACCTGTCCCATTACCCACCTTATCTACCTTTCCTATTACCCAACCTATCTACCTGTCACCTTACCCACCCTATATACCTGTCCTATTACTCAACTTATCTACCGGTCTATTACCCATCTTATCTACCTGTCCTATTACCCACCTTATCTACCTGTCCTATTACCCATCTTATCTACCTGTCCCGTTACCCAGCTTATCTACCTGTCCTATTACTCACCTTATCTACCTGTCCCATTACCCATCTTATCTACCTGTCCCATTACCCACCTTATCTACCTGTCCTATTTCCCACCTTATCTATCAGTCCTATTTCCCAACTTATCTACCTGTCCTATTACCCACCTTATCTACCTGTTCTATTATCCACCTTATCCACCTGTCCTATTACACACCCTATCTACCTGTCCTATTACCCTCCCTATCTACATGTCCTATTATCCACCTTATCTATCTGTCCTATTACCCAACTTATCTACCTGTCCTGTTACCCAACTTTTCTACCTGTCCCATTACCCACCTCATCTACCTGTCCTATTACCCAACTTATCTAATTGTCCCATTACCCAACTTATCTACCTGTCCTATTACCCACACTCTGTACCTCTCCTATTATGCACCTTGTATACCTGTCCAAAAACCCACCATATCTACCTGTCCCTTTACCCACCTTATCAACCTGTCCTATTACCCACCTTATCTAACTGTCCTATGACCCACCTTATGTACCTGTCCTATTACCCACCATATCTACCTGTCCTATTACCCACCTTATGTACCTGTCCTGTTACCGACCTTATCTACCTGTCCTATTACCCACCGCATCTACCTGTCCTATTACCCGCCTTATCTACCTGTCCTATTACCCACTCTATCTACCTGTCCTATTACCCACCTTATCCACCTGTTCTATTACCCACCCTATCTACGTGTCCTATTATCCACCTTATCCACCTGTTCTATTATCCACCTTATCTACCTGTCCTATTACCCACCTTATCTACCTGTCCCATTACCCACCTTATCTACCTGTCCTATTACACACCTTAACTACCTGTCCTATTACACACCCTATCTACATGTCCTATTATCCACCTTATCTACCTGTTCTATTACCCAACTTATCTACCTGTCCTGTTACCCAACTTTTCTACCTGTCCCATTACCCAACTCATCTACCTGTCCTATTACCCACCTTATCTACCTCTCCTATTACCCACACTCTGTACCTTTCCTATTATGCACCTTATCTACCTGTCCAAAAACCCACCATATCTACTTGTCCCTTTACCCACCTTATCAACCTGTCCTATTACCCACCTTATCTAACTGTCCTATTACCCACCTTATCTACCTGTCCAATTACCCACCGTATCTACCTGTCCTATTACCCACCTTATCTACCTGTCCTATTACCCACCTTATCTACCTGTCCTATTACCCACCTTATCTACCTGTCCCATTACCCACCCTATCTACCTGTCCTATACCCACCTTATCTACCTGTCCAATTACCAACCGTATCTACCTGTCCTATTACCCACCTTATCTACCTGTCCCATTACCCACCTTATCTACCTGTCCCATTACCCACCCTATCTACCTGTCCGATTACCCACCTTATCTACCTGTCCTATTACCCACCTTATCTTCCTGTCCTATTACCCACCTTATCTACCTGTCCCATTACCCACCTTATCTACCTGTCCCATTACCCACCTTATCTACCTGTCCTATTACCCACCTTATCTACCTGTCCCATTACCCACCTTATCTACCTTTCCTATTACCCAACCTATCTACCTGTCCTATTTCCCACCTTATCTACATGTCCTATTACCAAACTTATCTACCTGTCCTATTACTCACCTTATCTACCTGTCCTATTACTCACCATATCTACCGGACCAATTACCCAAATTATCTACCTGTCCTATTACCCACCTTATCTACCTGTCCTATTACCCACTTTATCCACCTGTTCTATTACCCACCCTATCTAGGTGTCCTATTACCCACCTTATCTATCAGTCCTATTTCCCAACTTATCTACCTGTCCTATTACGCACCTTATCTACATGTTGTATTATCCACCTTATCCACCTGTCCTATTACACACCCTATCTACCTGTCCTATTATCCACCTTATCTACCTGTCCTATTACCCAACTTATCTACCTGTCCTGTTACCCAACTTTTCTACCTGTCCCATTACCCACCTCATCTACCTGTCCTATTACCCAACTTATCTAACTGTCCCATTACCCAACTTATCTACCTGTCCTATTACCCACACTCTGTACCTGTCCTATTATGCACCTTGTATACCTGTCCAAAAACCCACCATATCTACCTGTCCCTTTACCCACCTTATCAACCTGTCCTATTACCCACCTTATCTAACTGTCCTATTACCCACCTTATCTACCTGTCCTATTACCCAACTCATCTACCTGTCCTATTACCCAAATTATCTACCTGTCCTATTACCCACCTTATCTACCTGTCCTATTACCCATCTTATCTACCTGTCCTATTACCCAACTCATCTACCTGTCCTATTACCCACCTTATCTAACTGTCCTATTACCCAACTCATCTACCTGTCCTATTACCCAACTTATCTAACTGTCCCATTACCCAACTTATCTACCTGTCCTATTACCCACACTCTGTACCTGTCCTATTATGCACCTTATCTACCTGTCCAAAAACCCACCATATCTACCTGTCCCATTACCCACCTTATCAACCTGTCCTATTACCCAACTTATCTAACTGTCCTATTACCCACCTTATCTACCTGTCCTATTACCCAACTTATCTACCTGTCCCTTTACCCACCTTATCTACCTGTCCTATTTCCCACCTTATCTACCTGTCCCATTACCCACCCTATCTACCTGTCCTATTACCCAACTCATCTACCTGTTCTATTACCCACCTTATCTACCTGTCCTATTACCCACCTTATCTACCTGTCCTATTACCCAACTCATCTACCTGTCCTATTACCCACCTTATCTACCTGTCCTATTACCCAACTTATCTAACTGTCCCATTACCCAACTTATCTACCTGTCCTATTAATGAACGTATCTACCTGTCCTATTACTCACCTTATCTACCTGTCCCATTACCCAACCTATCTACCTGTCCCATTACCCACCTTATCTACCTGTCCCATTACCCTCCTTATCTACCAGTCCCATTACCCACCTTATCCACCTGTCCTATTACCCACCTTATCTACCTTTCCTATTACCCAACCTATCTACCTGTCACCTTACCCACCCTATATACCTGTCCTATTACTCAACTTATCTACCGGTCCTATTACCCATCTTATCTACCTGTCCTATTACCCACCTTATCTACCTGTCCTATTACCCATCTTATCTACCTGTCCCATTACCCAGCTTATCTACCTGTCCTATTACTCACCTTATCTACCTGTCCCATTACCCATCTTATCTACCTGTCCCATTACCCACCTTATCTACCTGTCCTATTTCCCACCTTATCTATCAGTCCTATTTCCCAACTTATCTACCTGTCCTATTACCCACCTTATCTACCTGTCCTATTACCCATCTTATCTACCTGTCCCATTACCCACCTTATCTACCTTTCCTATTACCCAACCTATCTACCTGTCACCTTACCCACCCTATATACCTGTCCTATTACTCAACTTATCTACCGGTCCTATTACCCATCTTATCTACCTGTCCTATTACCCACCTTATCTACCTGTCCTATTACCCATCTTATCTACCTGTCCCATTACCCATCTTATCTACCTGTCCCATTACCCAACTTATCTACCTGTCCTGTTACCCAACTTTTCTACCTGTCCCATTACCCACCTCATCTACCTGTCCTATTACCCAACTTATCTAATTGTCCCATTACCCAACTTATCTACCTGTCCTATTACCCACACTCTGTACCTGTCCTATTATGCACCTTGTATACCTGTCCAAAAACCCAACATATCAACCTGTCCCTTTACCCACCTTATCAACCTGTCCTATTACCCAACTTATCTACCTGTCCTGTTACCCAACTTTTCTACCTGTCCCATTACCCAACTCATCTACCTGTCCTATTACCCACCATATCTACCTGTCCTATTACCCACCTTTTCTACATGTTGTATTATCCACCTTATCCACCTGTCCTATTACACACCCTATCTACCTGTCCTATTATCCACCTTATCTACCTGTCCTATTACCCAACTTATCTACCTGTCCTGTTACCCAACTTTTCTACCTGTCCCATTACCCACCTCATCTACCTGTCCTATTACCCAACTTATCTAACTGTCCCATTACCCAACTTATCTACCTGTCCTATTACCCACACTCTGTACCTGTCCTATTATGCACCTTGTATACCTGTCCAAAAACCCACCATATCTACCTGTCCCTTTACCCACCTTATCAACCTGTCCTATTACCCACCTTATCTAACTGTCCTATTACCCACCTTATCTACCTGTCCTATTACCCAACTCATCTACCTGTCCTATTACCCAAATTATCTACCTGTCCTATTACCCACCTTATCTACCTGTCCTATTACCCACCTTATCTACCTGTCCTATTACCCAACTCATCTACCTGTCCTATTACCCACCTTATCTAACTGTCCTATTACCCAACTCATCTACCTGTCCTATTACCCAACTTATCTAACTGTCCCATTACCCAACTTATCTACCTGTCCTATTACCCACACTCTGTACCTGTCCTATTATGCACCTTATCTACCTGTCCAAAAACCCACCATATCTACCTGTCCCATTACCCACCTTATCAACCTATTACCCAACTTATCTAACTGTCCTATTACCCACCTTATCTACCTGTCCTATTACCCAACTTATCTACCTGTCCCTTTACCCACCTTATCTACCTGTCCTATTTCCCACCTTATCTACCTGTCCCATTACCCACCCTATCTACCTGTCCTATTACCCAACTCATCTACCTGTCCTATTACCCACCTTATCTACCTGTCCTATTACCCACCTTATCTACCTGTCCTATTACCCAACTCATCTACCTGTCCTATTACCCAACTTATCTAACTGTCCCATTACCCAACTTATCTACCTGTCCTATTAATGAACGTATCTACCTGTCCTATTACTCACCTTATCTACCTGTCCCATTACCCAACCTATCTACCTGTCCCATTACCCACCTTATCTACCTGTCCCATTACCCTCCTTATCTACCTGTCCCATTACCCACCTTATCCACCTGTCCTATTACCCACCTTATCTACCTTTCCTATTACCCAACCTATCTACCTGTCACCTTACCCACCCTATATACCTGTCCTATTACTCAACTTATCTACCGGTCCTATTACCCATCTTATCTACCTGTCCTATTACCCACCTTATCTACCTGTCCTATTACCCATCTTATCTACCTGTCCCATTACCCAGCTTATCTACCTGTCCTATTACTCACCTTATCTACCTGTCCCATTACCCATCTTATCTACCTGTCCCATTACCCACCTTATCTACCTGTCCTATTTCCCACCTTATCTATCAGTCCTATTTCCCAACTTATCTACCTGTCCTATTACCCACCTTATCTACCTGTCCTATTACCCATCTTATCTACCTGTCCCATTACCCACCTTATCTACCTTTCCTATTACCCAACCTATCTACCTGTCACCTTACCCACCCTATATACCTGTCCTATTACTCAACTTATCTACCGGTCCTATTACCCATCTTATCTACCTGTCCTATTACCCACCTTATCTACCTGTCCTATTACCCATCTTATCTACCTGTCCCATTACCCATCTTATCTACCTGTCCCATTACCCAACTTATCTACCTGTCCTGTTACCCAACTTTTCTACCTGTCCCATTACCCACCTCATCTACCTGTCCTATTACCCAACTTATCTAATTGTCCCATTACCCAACTTATCTACCTGTCCTATTACCCACACTCTGTACCTGTCCTATTATGCACCTTGTATACCTGTCCAAAAACCCAACATATCAACCTGTCCCTTTACCCACCTTATCAACCTGTCCTATTACCCAACTTATCTACCTGTCCTGTTACCCAACTTTTCTACCTGTCCCATTACCCAACTCATCTACCTGTCCTATTACCCACCATATCTACCTGTCCTATTACCCACCTTATCTACCTGTCCTATTTCCAACCTTATCTACCTGTCCTATTACCCACCTTATCTACCTCTCCTATTACCCAAATTATCTAACTGTCCCATTACCCAACTTATCTACCTGTGCTATTACCCACACTCTGTACCTGTCCTATTACCCACCTTATCTACCTGTCCTATTACCCACACTCTGTACCTTTCCTATTATGCACCTTATCTACCTGTCCAAAAACCCACCATATCTACCTGTCCCTTTACCCACCTTATCAACCTGTCCTATTACCCACCTTATCTAACTGTCCTATTACCCACCTTATCTACCTGTCCAATTACCCACCGTATCTACCTGTCCTATTACCCACCTTATCTACCTGTCCTATTACCCACCTTATCTACCTGTCCCATTACCCACCTTATCTACCTGTCCCATTACCCACCCTATCTACCTGTCCTATTCCCCACCTTATCTACCTGTCCTATTACCCACCTTATCTACCTGTCCTATTACCCACCTTATCTACCTGTCCCATTACCCACCCTATCTACCTGTCCTATTACCCACCTTATCTACCTGTCCAATTACCCACCGTATCTACCTGTCCTATTACCCATCTTATCTACCTGTCCTATTACCCACCTTATCTACCTGTCCCATTACCCACCTTATCTACCTGTCTCATTACCCACCCTATCTACCTGTCCGATTACCCACCTTATCTACCTGTCCTATTACCCACCTTATCTTCCTGTCCTATTACCCACCTTATCTACCTGTCCCATTACCCACCTTATCTACCTGTCCTATTACCCACCTTATCTACCTGTCCCATTAACCACCTTATCTACCTTTCCTATCACCCAACCTATCTACCTCTCCTATTTCCCACCTTATCTACCTGTCCTATTACCAAACTTATCTACCTGTCCTATTACTCACCTTATCTACCTGTCCTATTACTCACCATATCTACCGGACCAATTACCCAAATTATCTACCTGTCCTATTACCCACCTTATCTACCTGTCCTATTACCCACTTTATCCACCTGTTCTATTACCCACCCTATCTACGTGTCCTATTACCCACCTTAACTACCTGTCCTATTACACACCCTATCTACATGTCCTATTATCCACCTTATCTACCTGTCCCATTATCGAACCTATCTACCTGTCCTGTTACTCACCTTATCTACCTGTCCTGTTACTCACCTTATCTACCTGTCCCATTACCCACCCTATCTTCCTGTCCTATTACCCAACTTATCTAACTGTCCCATTACCCACCTTATCTACCTGTCCTATTACCCACCTTATCTACCTGTCCTATTACCCACCCTATCTTCCTGTCCTATTACCCAACTTATCTACCTGTCCCATTACCCACCTTATCTACCTGTCCCATTACCCACCCTATCTTCCTGTCCTATTACCCAACTTATCTACCTGTCCCATTACCCACCTTATCTACCTGTCCCATTACCCACCTTATCTACCTGTCCTATTACCCACCTTATCTACCTGTCCCATTACACACCTTATCTACCTGTCCTATTATCCATCTTATCTACTTGTCTCATGACCCACCTTATCTACCTGTCCCATTACCCACCTTATCTACCTGTCCTATTACCCACCTTAACTACCTGTCCTATTACCCACCTTATCTACCTGACTTTTACCCAACTTTTCTACCTGTCCTATTACCCAAATTATCTACCTGTCACATTACCCACCTTATCTACCTCTCCTATTACCCACCATATCTACCTGTCCTATTACCCACCTTATCTACCTGTCCCATTACACACCTTATCTACCTGTCCTATTATCCATCTTATCTACTTGTCTCATGACCCACCTTATCTACCTGTCTCATTACCCACCTTATCTACCTGTCCTATTACCCACCTTATCTACCTGTCCTATTACCCACCTTATCTACCTGACTTTTACCCAACTTTTCTACCTGTCCTATTACCCAAATTATCTACCTGTCACATTACCCACCTTATCTACCTCTCCTATTACCCACCTTATCTACCTGTCCTATTATCCACCTTATCCACCTGTCCTATTACCCACCTTATCTACCTGTCCTATTACCTTCCTTATCCACCTGTTCTATTATCTAACATATCCAAATGTTCTATTACCCACCCTATATACCTGACCTATTACTCACCTTATCTACCTGTCCCAAAATCCACCTTATCTACTTGTGCTATTACCCACCTTATCTACCTTTCCTATTACTCACCGTATCTACCTGTCCCTTTACCCACCTTATCAACCTGTCCTATTACCCACCTTATCTACCTGTCCTATTACCCACCTTATCTACCTGTCCTATTACCCACCTTATCTTCCTGTCCTATTACCCACCTTATCAACCTGTCCTATTACCCAACTCATCTACCTGTCCTATTACCCAACTTATCTAACGGTCCCATTACCCACCTTATCTACCTGTCCTATTACCCAACTTATCTAACTGTCCCATTACCCACCTTATCTACCTATCCTATTACCCACGTTATCTACCTGTACTATTACCCAACTCATCTACCTGTCCTATTACCCAAATTATCTACCTGTCCTATTACCCACCTTATCTACCTGTCCTATTACCTACCTTATCTACCTGTCCTATTACCCAACTCATCTACCTGTCCTATTACCCACCTTATCTACCTGTCCTATTACCCAACTCATCTGCCTGTCCTATTACCCAACTTATCTAACTGTCCCATTACCCAACTTATCTACCTGTCCTATTACCCACACTCTGTACCTGTCCTATTATGCACCTTATCTACCTGTCCAAAAACCCACCATATCTACCTGTCCCATTACCCACCTTATCAACCTGTCCTATTACCCAACTTATCTAACTGTCCTATTACCCACCTTATCTACCTGTCCTATTACCCACCTTATCTACCTGTCCCTTTACCCACCTTATCTTCCTGTCCTATTTCCCACCTTATGTACCTGTCCCATTACCCACCCTATCTACCTGTCCTATTACCCAACTCATCTACCTGTCCTATTACCCACCTTATCTACCTGTCCTATTACCCACCTTATCTACCTGTCCTATTACCCAACTCATCTACCTGTCCTATTACCCAACTTATCTAACTGTCCCATTACCCAACTTATCTACCTGTCCTATTAATGAACGTATCTACCTGTCCTATTACTCACCTTATCTACCTGTCCCATTACCCAACTTATCTACCTGTCCCATTACCCACCTTATCTACCTGTCCTATTACCCTCCTTATCTACCTGTCCCATTACCCACCTAATCTACCTGTCCCATTACCCACCTTATCTACCTGTCCCGTTACCCAACTTATCTACCTGTTCTATTACCCAACTTATCTACCTGTCCTATTACCCACCTTATCTACCTGTCCTATTACACATCTTATCTACGTGTCCCATTACCCACCTTATCTACCTTTCCTATTACCCAACCTATCTACCTGTCACCTTACCCACCCTATATACCTGTCCTATTACTCAACTTATCTACCGGTCCTATTACCCATCTTATCTACCTGTCCTATTACCCACCTTATCTACCTGTCCTATTACCCATCTTATCTACCTGTCCCATTACCCAGCTTATCTACCTGTCCTATCACTCACCTTATCTACCTATCCCATTACCCATCTTATCTACCTGTCCCATTACCCACCTTATCTACCTGTCCTATTTCCCACCTTATCTATCAGTCCTATTTCCCAACTTATCTACCTGTCCTATTACCCACCTTATCTACCTGTTCTATTATCCACCTTATCCACCTGTCCTATTACACACCCTATCTACCTGTCCTATTACCCTCCCTATCTACATGTCCTATTATCCACCTTATCTACCTGTCCTATTACCCAACTTATCTACCTGTCTTGTTACCCAACTTTTCTACCTGTCCCATTACCCAGCTCATCTACCTGACCTATTACCCAACTTATCTAATTGTCCCATTACCCAACTTATCTACCTGTCCTATTACCCACACTCTGTACCTGTCCTAATATGCACCTTGTATACCTGTCCAAAAACCCACCATATCTACCTGTCCCTTTACCCACCTTATCAACCTGTCCTATTACCCACCTTATCTAACTGTCCTATGACCCACCTTATCTACCTGTCCTATTACCCACCTTATCTACCTGTCCTGTTACCCACCTTATCTACCTGTCCTATTACCCACCGTATCTACCTGTCCTATTACCCACCTTATCTACCTGTCCTATTACCCACTCTATCTACCTGTCCTATTACCCACCTTATCTACCTGTTCTATTACCCACCCTATCTACGTGTCCTATTATCCACCTTATCCACCTGTTCTATTATCCACCTTATCTACCTGTCCTATTACCCACCTTATCTACCTGTCCCATTACCCACCTTATCTACCTGTCCTATTACACACCTTAACTACCTGTCCTATTACACACCCTATCTACATGTCCTATTATCCACCTTATCTACCTGTCCTATTACCCAACTTATCTACCTGTCCTGTTACCCAACTTTTCTACCTGTCCCATTACCCAACTCATCTACCTGTCCTATTACCCACCTTATCTACCTGTCCTATTACCCACCTTATCTACCTGTCCTATTTCCAACCTTATCTACCTGTCCTATTACCCACCTTATCTACCTGTCCTATTACCCAACTTATCTAACTGTCCCATTACCCAACTTATCTACCTGTCCTATTACCCACACTCTGTACCTGTCCTATTACCCACCTTATCTACCTGTCCTATTACCCAAACTCTGTACCTTTCCTATTATGCACCTTATCTACCTGTCCAAAAACCCTCCATATCTACCTGTCCCTTTACCCACCTTATCAACCTGTCCTATTACCCACCTTATCTTCCTGTCCTAATACCCACCTTATCTACCTGTCCCATTACCCACCTTATCTACCTGTCCCATTATCCACATTATCTACCTGTCCTATTACCCACCTTATCTACCTGTCCCATTACCCACCTTATCTACCTTTCCTATTACCCAACCTATCTACCTGTCACATTACCCACCCTATGTACCTGTCCCATTACCCAACTTATCTACCTGTCCCATTACCCACCTTATCTACCTGTCCTATTTCGCACCTTATCTACCTGTCCTATTACCAAACTTATCTACCTGTCCTATTACTCACCTTATCTACCTGTCCTATTACTCACCATATCTACCGGCCCAATTACCCAAATTATCTACCTGTCCTATTACCCACCTTATCTACCTTTCCTATTACCCACTTTATCCACCTGTTCTATTACCCACCCTATCTACGTCTCCTATTACCCACCTTAACTACCTGTCCTATTACACACCCTATCTACATGTCCTATTATCCACCTTATCTACCTGTCCCATTACCGAACCTATCCACCTGTCCTGTTACTCACCTTATCTACCTGTCCTGTTACTCACCTTATCTACCTGTCCCATTACCCACCCTATCTTCCTGTCCTATTACCCAACTTATCTAACTGTCCCATTACCCACCTTATCTACCTGTCCTATTACCCACCTTATCTACCTGTCCCATTACCCACCTTATCTACCTGTCCTATTACCCACCTTATCTACCTGTCCTATTACCCACCTTATCTACCTGTCCTAATACCCACCTTATCTACCTGTCCCATTACCCACCTTATCTACCTGTCCCATTATCCACATTATCTACCTGTCCTATTACCCACCTTATCTACCTGTCCCATTACCCACCTTATCTACCTTTCCTATTACCCAACCTATCTACCTGTCACATTACCCACCCTATGTACCTGTCCCATTACCCAACTTATCTACCTGTCCCATTACCCACCTTATCTACCTGTCCTATTTCGCACCTTATCTACCTGTCCTATTACCAAACTTATCTACCTGTCCTATTACTCACCTTATCTACCTGTCCTATTACTCACCATATCTACCGGCCCAATTACCCAAATTATCTACCTGTCCTATTACCCACCTTATCTACCTTTCCTATTACCCACTTTATCCACCTGTTCTATTACCCACCCTATCTACGTCTCCTATTACCCACCTTAACTACCTGTCCTATTACACACCCTATCTACATGTCCTATTATCCACCTTATCTACCTGTCCCATTACCGAACCTATCCACCTGTCCTGTTACTCACCTTATCTACCTGTCCTGTTACTCACCTTATCTACCTGTCCCATTACCCACCCTATCTTCGTGTCCTATTACCCAACTTATCTAACTGTCCCATTACCCACCTTATCTACCTGTCCTATTACCCACCTTATCTACCTGTCCCATTACCCACCTTATCTACCTGTCCTATTACCCACCTTATCTACCTGTCCTATTACCCACCTTATCTACCTGTCCCATTACCCACCTTATCTACCTGTCCTATTATCCATCTTATCTACTTGTCTCATGACCCACCTTATCTACCTGTCCCATTACCCACCTTATCTACCTGTCCCATTACCCACCTTATCTACCTGTCCTATTACCCACCTTATCTACCTGTCCTATTACCCACATTATCTACCTGTCCCATTACTCACCTTATCTACCTGTCCTATTACCCACCTTATCTACCTGTCCTATTACCCACCATATCTACCTGTCCCATTACCCACCTTATCTACCTGTCCTATTATCCATCTTATCTACTTGTCTCATGACCCACCTTATCTAGCTGTCCCATTACCCCCTTATCTACTTGTCCTATTACCCACCTTATCTCTCTGTCCTGTTACCCACCTTATTTACCTGTCCTATTACCCACCTTATCTACCTGTCCTATTACCCACCTTACCAACCTGTCTTATTAACGAACGTATCTAACTGTCCTATTACTCACCTTATCTCCCTGTCCCATTACCCAACTTATCTACCTGTCCCACTACCCAACTTATCTACCTGTCCTATTACCCACCTTATCTACCTGTCCTATTACCCAAATTATCTACCTGTCACATTACCCACCTTATCTACCTCTCCTATTACCCACCTTATCTACCGGTCCTATTACCCTCCTTATCTACCTCTCCTATTGCCCACCTTATCTACCTGTCCTATTACCCACCTTATCCACCTGTCCTATTACACACCTTATCTACCTGTCCCAAAATCCACCTTATCTACTTGTGCTATTACCCACCTTATCTACCTGTCCTATTACTCACCGTATCTACCGGACCAATTACCCAAATTATCTACCTGTCCTATTACCCACCTTATCTACCTGTCCTATTACCCACCTTATCTACCTGTCCTATTACCCAACTCATCTACCTTTCCTATTACCCACCTTATCTACCTGTCCTATTACCCAACTCATCTACCTGTCCTATTACCCAACTTATCTAACTGTCCCATTACCCACCTTATGTACCTGTCCTATTACTCAACTTATCTAACTGTCCCATTACCCACCTTATCTACCTGTCCTATTACCCACCTTATCTACCTGTCCTATTACCCAACTCATCTACCTGTCCTATTACCCAAATTATCTACCTGTCCTATTACCCACCTTATCTACCTGTCCTATTACCCACCTTATCTACCTGTCCTATTACCCAACTCATCTACCTTTCCTATTACCCAACTCATCTACCTGTCCTATTACCCAACTTATCTAACTGTCGCATTACCCAACTTATCTACCTGTCCTATTACCCACACTCTGTACCTGTCCTATTATGCACCTCATCTACCTGTCCAAAAACCCACCTTATATACCAGTCCTATTACCCACCTTATCTACCTGTCCCTTTACCCACCTTATCTACCTGTCCTATTTCCCACCTTATCTACCTGTCCCATTACCCACCCTATCTACTTGTCCTATTACCCAACTCATCTACCTGTCCTATTACCCACCTTATCTACCTGTCCTATTACCCACCTTATCTACCTGTGCTATTACCGAACTCATCTACCTGTCCTATTACCCAACTTATCTAACTGTCCCATTACCCAACTTATCTACTTGTCCTATTAATGAATGTATCTACCTGTCCTATTACTCACCTTATCTACCTGTCCCATTACCCAACTTATCTTCCTGTCCCATTACCCACCTAATCTACCTGTCCCATTACCCACCTTATCTACCTGTCCTATTACCCACCTTATCTACCTGTCCTATTACCCACCTTATCTACCTGTCCTATTACCCACCATATCTACCTGTCCTATTACCCACCTTATCTACCTGTCCTATTACCCATCTTATCTACCTGTCCCATTACCCACCTTATCTACCTTTCCTATTACCCAACCTATCTACCTGTCACATTACCCACCTATATACCTGTCCTATTACTCAACTTATCTACCGGTCCTATTACCCATCTTATCTACCTGTCCTATTACCCACCTTATCTACCTGTCCTATTACCCATCTTATCTACCTGTCCCATTACCCAGCTTATCTACCTGTCCCATTACCCAACTTATCTACCTGTCCTATTTCCCACCTTATCTATCAGTCCTATTTCGCAACTTATCTACCTTTCCTATTACCCACCTTATCTACCTGTTCTATTATCCACCTTATACACCTGTCCTATTACACACCCTATCTACCTGTCCTATTACCCTCCCTATCTACATGTCCTATTATCCACCTTATCTACCTGTCCTATTACCCAACTTATCTACCTGTCCTGTTACCCAACTTTTCTACCTGTCCCATTACCCACCTCATCTACCTGTCCTATTACCCAACTTATCTAACTGTCCCATTACCCAACTTATCTACCTGTCCTATTACCCACACTCTGTACCTGTCCTATTACCCACCTTATCTACCTGTCCAAAAACCCACCATATCTACCTGTCCCTTTACCCACCTGATCAAACTGTCCTATTACCCACCTTATCTAACTGTCTTATGACCCAGCTTATCTACCTGTCCTATTACCCACCTTATCTACCTGTCCTATTACCCACCTTATCTACCTGTCCTGTTACCCACCTTATCTACCTGTCCTGTTACCCACCGTATCTACCTGTCCTATTACCCACCGTATCTACCTGTCCTATTACCCACCTTATCTACCTGTCCTATTACCCACTCTATCTACCTGTCCTATTACCCACCTTATCCACCTGTTTTATTACCCACCCTATCTACGTGTCCTATTATCCACCTTATCCACCTGTTCTATTATCCACCTTATCTACCTGTCCTATTACCCACCTTATCTACCTGTCCCATTACCCACCTTATCTACCTGTCCTATTACACACCTTAACTACCTGTCCTATTACACACCCTATCTACATGTCCTATTATCCACCTTATCTACCTGTCCTATTACCCACCTTATCTACCTGTCCTATTACCCACCTTATCTACCTGTCCTATTTCCAACCTTATCTACCTGTCCTATTAACCACCTTATCTACCTGTCCTATTACCCAACTCATCTAACTGTCCCATTACCCAACTTATCTGCCTGTCCTATTACCCACCTTATCTACCTGTCCTATTACCCACCTTATCTACCTGTCCTATTACCCACACTCTGTACCTTTCCTATTATGCACCTTATCTACCTGTCCAAAAACCCACCATATCTACCTGTCCCTTTACCCACCTTATCAACCTGTCCTATTACCCACCTTATCTAACTGTCCTATTACCCACCTTATCTACCTGTCCTATTACCCAATTTATCTACCTGTCCCATTACTCACCTTATCTACCTGTCCTATTACCCACCTTATCTACCTGTCCTATTACCCACCTTATCTACCTGTCCTATTACCCACCATATCTACCTGTCCCATTACCCACCTTATCTACCTCTCCCATTACCCACCTTATCTACCTGTCCTATTACCCACCTTATCTACCTGTCCTATTACCCACCATATCTACCTGTCCCATTACCCAACTTATCTACCTGTCCCATTACCCACCTTATCTACCTGTCCTATTACCCACCTTATCTACCTGTCCTATTACCCACCTTATCTACCTGTCCCATTACTCACCTTATCTACCTGTCCTATTACCCACCTTATCTACCTGTCCTATTACCCACCTTATCTACCTGTCCTATTACCCACCATAACTACCTGTCCCATTACCCACCTTATCTACCTGTCCCATTACCCACGTTATCTACCTGTCCTATTACCCACCTTATCTACTTGTCCTATTACCCACCTTATCTCACTGTCCTGTTACCCACCTTATTTACCTGTCCTATTATCCATCTTATCTACTTGTCTCATGACCATCCTTATCTAGCTGTCCCATTACCCACCTTATCTATTTGTCCTATTACCCACCTTATCTCTCTGTCCTGTTACCGACCTTATTTACCTGTCCTATTACCCACCTTAACAACCTGTCCTATTACCCACCTTATCTACCTGTCCCATTACCCACCTTATCTACCTGTCCTATTACTCACCTTATCTACCTCTCCCATTACCCACCTTATCTACCTTTCCCATTACCCACCTTATCTACCTGTCCTATTACTCACCTTATCTACCTGTCCCATTACCCACCTTATCTACCTGTCCCATTACCCACCTTATCTACCTGTCCTATTACCCATTTTATCTACCTGTCCCATTACCCACCTTATCTACCTGTCCTATTACCCACCTTATCTACCTGTCCCATTCCCCACCTTATCTACCTGTCCTATTACCCACCTTATCTACCTGTCCTATTACCCACCTTATCTACCTGTCCCATTACCCACCTTATCCAACTGTCGTATTACCCACCTTATCTACCTGTCCTATTACCCACCTTAGCAACCTGTCCTATTACCCACCTTATCTACCTGTCCCATTACCCACCTTATCTACCTGTCCTATTATCCATCTTATCTACCTGTCCCATTACCCACCTTATCTACCTGTCCTATTACCCACATTATCTACCTGTCCTATTACCCACCTTATCTACCTGTCCTATTACCCACCTTATCTACCTGTCCTATTACCCAACTTATCTACCTGTCCCATTACCCACCTTATCTACCTGTCCCATTACCCACCATATCTACCTGTCCCATTACCCACCTTATCTACCTGTCCTATTACCCACCTTATCTACCTGTCCCATTACCCACCTTATCTACCTGTCCCATTACCCACCTTATCTACCTGTCCCATTACCCACCTTATCTACCTGTCCCATTATCCAACTTATCTACCTGTCCCATTACCCAACTTATCTACCTGTCCTATTACCCACCTTATCTACCTGGCCCATTACCCAACCTATCTACCTGTCCTATTACCCACCTTATCTACCTGTCCTATTACCCACCTTATCTACCTGTCCCATTACCCAACTTATCTACCTGTCCCATTACCCACCTTATATACCTGTCCTATTACCCACCTTCTCTACCTGTCCTATTACCCACCTTATCTACCTGGCCCATTACCCACTTATCTACCTGTCCCATTACCCACCTTATCTACCTTTCATATTACGCAACCTATCTACCTGTCACATTACCCACCCTATATACCTGTCCTATTACCCAACTTATCCACCTGTCCCATTACCCACCTTATCCACCTGTTCTATTATCCACTCTATCTACATGTCCTATTACCCACCTTATCTACCTGTCACATTACCCACCTTATCTACCTGTCCTGTTACCCACCTTATCTACCTGTCCCATTACCCAACTTATCCACCTGTCCTATTACCCACCCTATCCACCTGTTCTATTATCCACCCTATCTACATGTCCTATTACCCACCTTATCTACCTGTCCTATTACACACCTTATCTACCTGTCCTATTACTCACCTTATCTACCTGTCCTATTACCCACCTTATCTACCTGTCCCATTACCCACCTTATCTACCTGTCCCATTACCCACCTTATCTACCTGTCCCATTACCCACCTTATCTACCTGTCCTTTTACCCAACTTATCTACCTGTCCTAATACTCACATTATCTACCTGTCCCATTACCCACCTTATCTACCTCTCCTATTACCCACCTTATCTACCGGTCCTATTACCCTCCTTATCTACCTCTCCTATTACCCACCTTATCTACTTGTCCTATTTCCCACCTTATTTTCCCGGCCCATAACCCACCTTATCTACCTGTCCTATTACCCACCTTATCTACCTGTCCGATTGCCCACCTTATCTACCTGTCGTATTACGCACCTTATCTACCTGTCCTATTACCCACCTTAACAACCTGTCCTATTACCCACCTTATCTACCTGTCCTATTATCCATCTTATCTACCTGTCCCATTACCCACCTTATCTACCTGTCCTATTACCCACCTTATCTACCTGTCCTATTACCCACCCTATCTACCTGTCCTATTACCCACCTTATCTACCTGTCCTATTACCCACCTTATCTACCTGTCCCATTACCCACCTTATCTACCTGTCCCATTACCCACCTTATCTACCTGTCCTATTACCCACCTTATCTACCTGTCCCATTACCCACCTTATCTACCTGTCCATTACCCACCTTATCTACCTGTCCCATTACCCACCTTATCTACCTGTCCTATTACCCACCTTATCTACCTGGCCCATTACCCAACTTATCTACCTGTCCTATTACCCACCTTATCTACCTGTCCCATTACCCACCTTATCTACCTGTCCTATTACCCACCTTATCTACCTGTCCCATTACCCATCTTATCTACCTGTCCCATTACCCACCTTATATACCTGTCCTATTACCCACCTTATCTACCTGTACTATTACCCACCTTATCTACCTGGCCCATTACCCACCTTATCTACCTGTCCTATTACCCACCTTATCCACCTGTTCTATTATCCACCCTATCTACATGTCCTATTACCCACCTTATCTACCTGTCCCATTACCCACCTTATCTACCTGTCCTATTACCCACCTTATCTACCTGTCCCATTACCCACCTTATCCACCTGTTCTATTATCCACCCTATCTACATGTCCTATTACCCACCTTATCTACCTGTCCCATTACCCACCTTATCTACCTGTCCCATTACCCACCTTATCCACCTGTTCTATTATCCACCCTATCTACATGTCCTATTACCCACCTTATCTACCTGTCCCATTACCCACCTTATCTACCTGTCCTATTACCCACCTTATCTACCTGTCCCATTACCCACCTTATCTACCTGTCCTATTACCCACCTTATCCACCTGTTCTTTTATCCACCCTATCTACATGTCCTATTACCCACCTTATCTACCTGTCCTATTACCCACCTTATCTACCTGTCCCATTACCCACCTTATCTACCTGTCCCATTACCCACCTTATCTACCTGTCCTATTACCCACCTTATCTACCTGTCCTATTACCCACCTTATCTACCTGTCCTTTTACCCAACTTATCTACCTGTCCTAATACTCACATTATCTACCTGTCCCATTACCCACAATATCTACCTCTCCTATTACCCACCTTATCTACCGGTCCTATTACCCTCCTTATCTACCTCTCCTATTACCCACCTTATCTACCTCTCCTATTACCCACCTTATCTACTTGTCCTATTACCCACCTTATTTTCCCGGCCCATAACCCACCTTATCTTCCCTCCCATTACCCACCTTATCTACCTGTTCTATTACCCACCTTCTCTACCTGTCCTATTACCCACCTTATCTACCTGTCCTATTACCCTCCTTATCCACCTGTTCTATTATCTAACATATCCACCTGTTTTATTACCCACCCTATATACCTGACCTATTACCCACCTTATCTACCTGTCCCAAAATCCACCTTATCTACCTGTCCTATTACTCACCATATCTAACGGACCAATTACCCAAATTATCTACCTGTCCTATTACCCACCTTATCTACCTGTCCTATTACCCACCTTATCTACCTGGCCCATTACCCACTTATCTACCTGTCCCATTACCCACCTTATCTACCTTTCATATTACGCAACCTATCTACCTGTCACATTACCCACCCTATATACCTGTCCTATTACCCAACTTATCCACCTGTCCCATTACCCACCTTATCCACCTGTTCTATTATCCACTCTATCTACATGTCCTATTACCCACCTTATCTACCTGTCACATTACCCACCTTATCTACCTGTCCTGTTACCCACCTTATCTACCTGTCCCATTACCCAACTTATCCACCTGTCCTATTACCCACCCTATCCACCTGTTCTATTATCCACCCTATCTACATGTCCTATTACCCACCTTATCTACCTGTCCTATTACACACCTTATCTACCTGTCCTATTACTCACCTTATCTACCTGTCCTATTACCCACCTTATCTACCTGTCCCATTACCCACCTTATCTACCTGTCCCATTACCCACCTTATCTACCTGTCCTTTTACCCACCTTATCTACCTGTCCTAATACTCACATTATCTACCTGTCCCATTACCCACCTTATCTACCTCTCCTATTACCCACCTTATCTACCGGTCCTATTACCCTCCTTATCTACCTCTCCTATTACCCACCTTATCTACTTGTCCTATTACCCACCTTATTTTCCCGGCCCATAACCCACCTTATCTACCTGTCCCATTACCCACCTTATCTACCTGTCCTATTACCCACCTTATCTACCTGTCCTATTACCCACCTTATCTACCTGTCCCATTACCCACCTTATCTACCTGTCGTATTACGCACCTTATCTACCTGTCCTATTACCCACCTTAACAACCTGTCCTATTACCCACCTTATCTACCTGTCCTATTATCCATCTTATCTACCTGTCCCATTACCCACCTTATCTACCTGTCCTATTACCCACATTATCTACCTGTCCTATTACCCACCCTATCTACCTGTCCTATTACCCACCTTATCTACCTGTCCCATTACCCAACTTATCTACCTGTCCCATTACCCACCTTATCTACCTGTCCTATTACCCACCTTATCTACCTGTCCCATTACCCACCTTATCTACCTGTCCCATTACCCACCTTATCTACCTGTCCCATTACCCAACTTATCTACCTGTCCTATTACCCACCTTATCTACCTGGCTCATTACCCAACTTATCTACCTGTCCTATTACCCACCTTATCTACCTGTCCCATTACCCACCTTATCTACCTGTCCTATTACCCACCTTATCTACCTGTCCCATTACCCAACTTATCTACCTGTCCCATTACCCACCTTATATACCTGTCCTATTACCCACCTTATCTACCTGTCCTATTACCCACCTTATCTACCTGGCCCATTACCCACCTTATCTACCTTCCCATTACCCACCTTATCTACCTTTCATATTACGCAACCTATCTACCTGTCACATTACCCACCCTATATACCTGTCCTATTACCCAACTTATCTACCTGTCCCATTACCCACCTTATCTACCTGTCCTATTACCCACCTTATCCACCTGTTCTATTATCCACCCTATCTACATGTCCTTTAACCAACCTTATCTACCTGTCCCATTACCCACCTTATCTACCTGTCCTATTACCCACCTTATCTACCTGTCCCATTACCCACCTTATCCACCTGTTCTATTATCCACCCTATCTACATGTCCTATTACCCACCTTATCTACCTGTCCCATTACCCACCTTATCTACCTGTCCCATTACCCACCTTATCCACCTGTTCTATTATCCACCCTATCTACATGTCCTATTACCCACCTTATCTACCTGTCCCATTACCCACCTTATCTACCTGTCCTATTACCCACCTTATCTACCTGTCCCATTACCCAACTTATCCACCTGTCCTATTACCCACCTTATCCACCTGTTCTTTTATCCACCCTATCTACATGTCCTATTACCCACCTTATCTACCTGTCCTATTACCCACCTTATCTACCTGTCCCATTACCCACCTTATCTACCTGTCCCATTACCCACCTTATCTACCTGTCCTATTACCCACCTTATCTACCTGTCCTATTACCCACCTTATCTACCTGTCCTTTTACCCAACTTATCTACCTGTCCTAATACTCACATTATCTACCTGTCCCATTACCCACAATATCTACCTCTCCTATTACCCACCTTATCTACCGGTCCTATTACCCTCCTTATCTATCTCTCTTATTACCCACCTTATCTACCTCTCCTATTACCCACCTTATCTACTTGTCCTATTACCCACCTTATTTTCCCGGCCCATAACCCACCTTATCTACCCTCCCATTACCCACCTTATCTACCTGTCCTATTACCCACCTTCTCTACCTGTCCTATTACCCACCTTATCTACCTGTCCTATTACCCTCCTTATCCACCTGTTCTATTATCTAACATATCCACCTGTTTTATTACCCACCCTATATACCTGACCTATTACCCACCTTATCTACCTGTCCCAAAATCCACCTTATCTACCTGTCCTATTACTCACCATATCTACCGGACCAATTACCCAAATTATCTACCTGTCCTATTACCCACCTTATCTACCTGTCCTATTACCCACCTTATCTACCTGTCCTATTACCCACCTTATCTACCTGTCCTATTACCCACCTTTTCTACCTGTCCCATTACCCACCTTATCTACCTGTCCTATTACCCACCTTATCTACCTTTCATATTACGCAACCTATCTACCTGTCACATTACCCACCCTATATACCTGTCCTATTACTCAACTTATCTACCTGTCCTATTACCCACCTTATCTACCTGTCCTATTACCCACCTTATCTACCTTTCATATTACGCAACCTATCTACCTGTCACATTACCCACCCTATATACCTGTCCTATTACTCAACTTATCTACCGGTCCTATTACCCACCTTATCTACCTGTCCCATTACCCAACTTATCTACCTGTCCTATTACCCACCTTATCTACCTGTCCTATTACCCACCTTATCCACCTGTTCTATTATCCACCTTATCCACCTGTCCTATTACCCACCCTATCTACCTGTCCTATTACCCACCTTATCTACCTGTCCTATTACCCACCTTATCCACCTGTCCTGTTACCCAACTTTTCTACCTGTCCCATTACCCAACTCATCTACCTGTCCTATTACCCAACTTATCTCCCTGTCCCATTACCAACTTATCTACCTGTCCTATTACCCACACTCTGTACCTTTCCTATTATGCACCTTATCCACCTGTCCAAAAACCCACCATATCTACCTGTCCCTTTACCCACCTTATCAACCTGTCCTATTACCCACCTTATCTAACTGTCCTATTACCCACCTTATCTACCTGTCCCATTACCCACCTTATCTACCTGTCCTATTACCCACCTTATCTACCTGTCCTATTACCCACCTTATCTACCTGTCCCATTACCCACCTTATCTACCTGTCCTATTACCCACCTTATCTAACTGTCCTATGACCCACCTTATCTACCTGTCCTATTACCCACCGTATCTACCTGTCCTATTACCCACCTTATCTACCGGTATTATTACCCACCTTATCTACCTGTCCTTTTACCCACCTTATCTACCGGTATTATTACCCACCTTATCTACCTGTCCTTTTACCCACCTTATCTACCTGTCCCTGTTGGGACACTCGCCCGACGTCAGTATGAGTTATTTTACACTCGTTCAGGTCTGGCACACACCCACCAAACAAACGCAACCTTCTGCCCCGTGTGTTCAGGATTGGAGCAACTCCAGCTCCGGGTTTCTGGAGCTTGAGCGGAAGTTGGGGGCACCACGGGGCATTCACGAGGCTGAGAGGGTCACGGACAGCATGTTTCAGGACATGGTCACCCCGCAGCTTAAGGAAGTGCAAGCAGAGAGGGAATGGGTGACCACCAGACAGGAGAAGGGGACCAGGAAGGTAGTGAGGGAATCCCCCCCGAGTGCATCTCGCTTGCAAACTGCTTTTTTGCCTTGGGAAACAGCGAGTGTGATGGTTCCTCACTGGAGGCCAATCAGAGCCCAGGGCAGGGCACTGTGGGTGGTCCAGCTGCTCAGGGAGGGAGGCGGAAGTCTGGAACAGCAACAGTGGTAGGGGTTTGGTTAGTGAGGGGAGTAGACAGGCGCTCCTGCAGCCGTACACGTGACTCCAGGATGGATTGTTGCCTTCCGGGTGCCAGGGTCAAGGATGTCACGGGACAGCTGCAGGGTCTTCTGAAGGGGGAGGGTGAGCAGCCAGAGGTCGTGGCCCATGTTGGGACCAATGACATAGGAAGAAAGAGAAACGAGGTCCTGCAAGCAGACTTTAGGGAGTTAGGTAGGAAATTGAAAAGCAGGACTTCATAGGTAGTAATCTCCGGATTACACCTGGTGCCTCGCAGTAGTGAGTATAGGAACAGAAGGATAAAGCAGATGAATGTGTGGCAGGGGCGATGGTGCAGGAGGGAGGGCTTTAGATTCATGGGGAGGTGGGACCTGTGCAAGTTGGACGGGTTACATCTGAACAGGACTTGGACCAACATCCTCACGGGGAGGTTTGTTAATGCTGCTGGGGTGGATTTAAACTAAATTGGCAGGGGGATGGGATCCTGAAACGTAGTTCAGAGGGGAGAGAAGCGGAGATGGAATTAGAAGTTAAAACGTTAGTGAGTGAGTCTGGAAGGCAGAGGAGACATAGGCTCGATAAGAAAGAAGCGAGTTTAACAAGGCTAAATGGAATATATTTTAACGCAAAGAGCCTGAGCAATAAGACAAGACGAGCTGAGGGCACAGATAGGTACCTGGGAGTGTGAGATAATAACTAAGACCGAGACTTGGCTAAAAGGGCAGGATTGGCAGCTCGACATTCCTGGTTATAGGGTATTCCGAGGAGATAAGACAGGGTTATAGAAGAGGAGGGGGGGTTGCAATATTGATCAAGGAATCGATTATAGCAGTGAGGAGGGATAATATCCTGGAAGGATCATCAAATGAAGCCATATGCGTAGAAATAAAAACACAAAAGGAGCAAACACGCTGTTGGGTGTGTACTATAGGTCCCCAAACAGTCAGGGAGAGATAGAGGATCAAATATGTAATCACATTTCAGAGAAGTGTAAGAATAATAAGGCAGTAATAGTAGGGGATTTTAACAACCCAAATATTAACTGGGATAGTTTCAGTGTGCAAGGTAGAAGAGGGAGCAAAATTCTTAAGTTGCATCCAGGAGAACTTTTTTAGCCAGTATGTAGAAAGTCCAACAAGGGAGGGGCAAGATCTGGACCTAATATTGGGAAATGAGCCCAGGCTGGTGGAAGGTGTATCAGTAGGGGAGCATTTTGGTGATAGTGACCATAACTCAGTTAGATTTAGGATAGTTATGGAAAAGGATAAGGTTGTGCCAGGAATAAAAGTTCTAAACTGGGGAAAGGCTAATTTTACTAAAATGAGATACGATTTGGCCCAAGTGGACTGGGAGCAGCTACTTGCAGATAAAACTGTGTCAGAGCAGTGGGAGGCATTCAAGGAGGAAATAGTGAGAGTACAGGGCAAATATGTTCCTGTAAGGACAAAGGGGGGACCAAGTCTGGAGAACCCTGGATGTCAAAGGACTTAAAAAAAAGAGAATCTTATGGCAGATACCAGAGCCCTTAGAGGAGTATAAAAAGTACAGAGAGCGACTTAAAAAGGAAATTAGGAAAACTAAGAGAGTGCATGAGAAAGCATTGGTGGGTAGAATAAAGGAAAACCTAAAGGGATTTATCAAATATATAAAGAGCAAGAGAATAATTAGGGAAAGAGTCGGGCCAATTATGGACCCGGAAGACGTGGGTACAGTCCTCAATGAATACTTTGTGTCAGTCTTCACAATGGGAAAGAATGACACAGGTATAAACATCAGGGTGGAGGACTGTGAAATATTGGAGGAAATTAACAGAGAGAGAGAAGAGGTACTAATGGGTTTAGCGGCCTTAAAAGTGGATAAATCCACAGGCCAGGATGAGATGTATCCCAGGCTGTTGAGGGAGGCAAGGGAAGAGATATCAGGGGCCCTGGCAGTAATTTTCAAATCCTCTCTGGTCACAGGTGAGGTGCCAGAGAACTGGAAACTGCTAACATTGTCCCTTTATTAAAAAAGGGTGGAAGGGATAGACCAGGAAATTACAGGCCAGTCAGTCTAACCTCTATGGTGGGGAAGTTACTGGAAAGAATTCTGATGGACAGAATATATCTGCACTTGGAGAGACATGGATCAATCAGGGATAGTCAGCATGGATTTGTTAAGGGAAGATCATGTTTGACAAATTTGATCCAATTTTTTGAGGAGGTAACCAGAGTGTTGATGGGGGTAATGCATTTGACGTGGTCTACATGGACGTTAGCAAGGCCTTTGATAAGGTCCCTCATGGCAGACCGGTCAAGAAAGTAAGAGACCATGGGATCTAAGGCAAAGCGGCACAATGGATCTAAAATTGGCTGAGAGGCAGGAAGCAGAGAGTAATGGTAGAGGGATGTTTCTGTGACTGGAAGTCTGTTTCAAATGGGGTTCTGCAGGGTTCGGTGCTGGGGCCCTTGCTGTTTGTGGTGAACATAAATGATTTGGATTTAAATGTAGGGGGTATCTATAATGTGCAGGAAATATTATCTATCATGTGTAAGAAACACAATGTATAATTTGTGAGAAACATGATCTATAATGTGTAAGGAACACTATGTATGATGCATATGAATCACTCTGCATTGCATAGGAAACACTATCCATAATGTGTAGGAAACACAATCTATTATGCGTAAGAAATGCTATCTGTAATGTGTAAGAAACATTATCTATAATGTGTAAGAAACACTATCTATGATGCATAGGAATCATATAATCTATAATGTGTAGGAAACACAATCTATAATGTGTAAGAAGCACAATCTACAATGTGTGAGAAACACTATATATAATGTATAAGAGACATTATATTGTATCAGAAACACTATATATAATGTGTAGGAAACACTATCTATAATGTGTAAGAAACACAATTTATAACATGTGGGAAACACTGTCTATAATGTGCAGGAAACATTACCTATAATGTGTAAGAAACACAATCTATAATGTGTAGGAAACATTATCTACAATATGCAGGAAACACTATACATAATGTGTAGGAAACATTATCTATCATGTGTAAGAAACACAATGTATAATTTGTGAGAAACATGATCTATAATGTGTAAGGAACACTATGTATGATGCGTATGAATCACTCTACATTGCATAGGAAACACTATCCATAATGTGTAGGAAACACAATCTATAATGTGTAAGAAACATTATCTATAATGTGTAAGAAACACTATTTGTGATGCATAGCAATCATATAATCTATAATGTGTAGGAAACACAACCTATAATGTGTTGGAATATCTCCCTGTAACTTGATGGCAACACTCTCCATAATGTATTGAAGCCTATGATGTGTTATAAAAACTCTCCATAATATTCCGGTAACACAGTTGATGATGTGCTGAAATCACTTACTTCATGGTACTCGAAAAGCTGTCTTGTTTGTGCTGCTATCACTTTCCACAATATGTGGCGAATATTCTCGATAATGAGATGGAAAAATTTCCAGAAGTGTGTTTGAACGTTCACATAGTGTGTTGGAAACACTTCATTAACAGCCTGAAACATGGCAGGGAGTGAGGGCTGGACACTCCATATTGTGCACGAAACAGTCTCTACAATGTACTCGAAACATTTCTTTAATGTATGTAAAATTTATCCATAATACGTTGCCAAATTTATATGAGCAATGGTGACGATCAGTTGACCCGCAGGTTACAATTGATGGTATTGTGAAGATGGAGCTGTACTCTGTATCTAACCCTGTGCTGTACCTGTCCTGGGAGTGTTTGATGGGGACAGTGTAGAGGGAGATTTACTCTGTATCTAACCCCGTGCTGTACCTGTCCTGGGAGTGTTTGATGGGGACAGTGTAGAGGGAGATTTACTCTGTATCTAACCCTGTGCTGTACCTGTCCTGGGAGTGTTTGATGGTGACAGTGTAGAGGGAGCTTTACTCTGTATCTAACCCCGTGCTGTACCTGTCCTGAGAGTGTTTGATGGTGACAGTGTAGAGGGAGATTTACTCTGTATCTAACCCCGTGCTGTACCTGTCCTGGGAGTGTTTGATGGTGACAGTGTAGAGGGAGATTTACTCTGTATCTAACCCCGTGCTGTAACTGTCCTGGGAGTGTTGGATGGGGACAGTGTAGAGGGAGATTTACTCTGTATCTAACCCTGTGCTGTACCTGTCCTGGGAGTGTTTGATGGGGACAGTGTAGAGGGAGCTTTACTCTGTATCTAACCCCGTGCTGTACCTGTCCTGGGAGTGTTTGATGGGGACGGTGTAGAGGGACCTTTACTCTGTATCTAACCCCGTGCTGTACCTGTCCTGGGAGTGTTTGATGGGGACAGTGTAGAGGGAGCTTTACTCTGTATCTAACCCCGTGCTGTACCTGTCCTGGGAGTGTTTGATGGGGACAGTGTAGAGGGAGCTTTACTCTGTATCTAACCCCGTGCTGTACCTGTCCTGGGAGTGTTTGATGGGGACGGTGTAGAGAGAGCTTTACTCTGTATCTAACCCCGTGCTGTACCTGTCCTGGGAGTGTTTGATGGGGACATTGTAGAGGGAGCTTTACTCTGTATCTAACCCCGTGCTGTACCTGTCCTGGGAGTGTTTGATGGGGACAGTGTAGAGGGAGATTTACTCTGTATCTAACCCCGTGCTGTACCTGTCCTGGGAGTGTTTGATGGGGACAGTGTAGAGGGAGATTTACTCTGTATCTAACCCTGTGCTGTACCTGTCCTGGGAGTGTTTGATGGGGACAGTGTAGACGGTGTTTTACTCTGTACCTAACCCCGTGCTGTACCTGTCCTGGGAGTGTTTGATGGGGAAAGTGTAGAGGGTGCTTTACTCTGTATCTAACCCCGTGCTGTACCTGTCCTGGGAGTGTTTGATGGGGACAGTGTACAGCGAGCTTTACTCTGTATCTAACCCCGTGCTGTACCTGTCCTGGGAGTGTTTGATGGGGACAGTGTAGAGGGAGCTTTACTCTGTATGTAACCCCGTGCTGTACCTGTCCTGGGAGTGTTTGATGGGGACAGTGTAGAGGGTGCTTTACTCTGTATCTAATCCTGTGCTGTACCTGTCCTGGGAGTGTTTGATGGGGACAGTGTAGAGGGAGCTTTACTCTGTATGTAACCCCGTGCTGTACCTGTCCTGGGAGTGTTTGATGGGGACAGTGTAGAGGGTGCTTTACTCTGTATCTAACCCCGTGCTGTACCTGTCCTGGGAGTGTTTGATGGGGACAGTGTAGAGGGAGTTTACTCTGTATCTAACCCCGTGCTGTACCTGTCCTGGGAGTGTTTGATGGGGACAGTGTAGAGGGTGCTTTACTCTGTATCTAACCCCGTGCTGTACCTGTCCTGGGAGTGTTTGATGGGGACAGTGTAGAGGGAGTTTACTCTGTATCTAACCCCGTGCTGTACCTGTCCTGGGAGTGTTTGATGGGGACAGTGTAGAGGGAGATTTACTCTGTATCTAACCCTGTGCTGTACCTGTCCTGGGAGTGTTTGATGGGGACAGTGTAGACGGTGTTTTACTCTGTACCTAACCCCGTGCTGTACCTGTCCTGGGAGTGTTTGATGGGGAAAGTGTAGAGGGTGCTTTACTCTGTATGTAACCCCGTGCTGTACCTGTCCTGGGAGTGTTTGATGGGGACAGTGTAGAGGGAGCTTTACTCTGTATGTAACCCCGTGCTGTACCTGTCCTGGGAGTGTTTGATGGGGACAGTGTAGAGGGAGCTTTACTCTGTATGTAACCCCGTGCTGTACCTGTCCTGGGAGTGTTTGATGGGGACAGTGTAGAGGGTGCTTTACTCTGTATCTAATCCTGTGCTGTACCTGTCCTGGGAGTGTTTGATGGGGACAGTGTAGAGGGAGTTTACTCTGTATCTAACCCCGTGCTGTACCTGTCCTGGGAGTGTTTGATGGGGACAGTGTAGAGGGAGATTTACTCTGTATCTAACCCTGTGCTGTACCTGTCCTGGGAGTGTTTGATGGGGACAGTGTAGAGGGAGTTTACTCTGTATCTAACCCCGTGCTGTACCTGTCCTGGGAGTGTTTGATGGGGACAGTGTAGAGGGAGATTTACTCTGTATCTAACCCCGTGCTGTACCTGTCCTGGGAGTGTTTGATGGGGACAGTGTAGAGGGAACTTTACTCTGTATCTAACCCTGTGCTGTACCTGTCCTGGGAGTGTTTGATGGGGACAGTGTAGAGGGAACAAAAACAGAATTACCTGGAAAAACTCAGCAGGTCTGGCAGCATCGGCGGAGAAGAAAAGAGTTGACGTTTCGAGTCCTCATGACCCTTAGAGGGAGCTTTACTCTGTATCTAACCCTGTGCTGTACCTGTCCTGGGAGTGTTTGATGGGGACAGTGTAGAGGGAGATTTACTCTGTATCTAACTCCGTGCTGTACCTGTCCTGGGAGTGTTTGATGGGGACAGTGTAGAGGGAGATTTACTCTGTATCTAACCCCGTGCTGTACCTGTCCTGGGAGTGTTTGATGGGGACAGTGTAGACGGTGCTTTACTCTGTATCTAACCCCGTGCTGTACCTGTCCTGGGAGTGTTTGATGGCGACAGTGTAGAGGGAGATTTACTCTGTATCTAACCCCGTGCTGTACCTGTCCTGGGAGTGTTTGATGGGGACAGTGTAGAGGGAGATTTACTCTGTATCTAACCCCGCGCTGTACCTGTCCTGGGAGTGTTTGATGAAGATGGGGACATAGACACTCAGTGTAGGAGGCTCAATACATTGTGATTTTTGCCCGTGGGTAATGCTGTTCTCTGCTTTGGTCCAGGTAACATCGAGTACAGCTGTCCCGCCACTAATGAATGTGAAATCACAAAGCGGAGACGGAAATCCTGCCAAGCTTGTCGTTTTATGAAGTGCCTGAAAGTAGGAATGCTAAAAGAAGGTAAGAAAGGGAATGAAGTGGATGATGACGGTGGAGACAAAAGCAGAGAGACATATCATCAAACACTCCCAGGACAGGTACAGCACGGGGTTAGATACAGAGTAAAGCTCCCTCTACACTGTCCCCATCAAACACTCCCAGGACAGGTACAGCACGGGGTTAGATACAGAGTAAAGCTCCCTCTACACTGTCCCCATCAAACACTCCCAGGACAGGTACAGCACGGGGTTAGATACAGAGTAAAGTTCCCTCTACACTGTCCCCATCAAACACTCCCAGGACAGGTACAGAACGAGGTTAGATACGGAGTGTGTGTGTGTTACCTGTACCCCACGGAGTGTCAGTGTCTGTGGAACCTGTACCCCAGTGAGAGTCAGTGTGTGTGTTACCTGTACCCCAGTGAGAGTCAGTGTGTGTGGAACCTGTACCCCAGTGAGAGTCAGTGTGTGTGGAACCTGTACCCCAGTGAGAGTCAGTGTGTGTGGGACCCGTACCCCAGTGAGAGTCAGTGTGTGTGGGACTGTACCCCAGTGAGAGTCAGTGTGTGTGTCCCGTACCCCAGTGAGAGTCAGTGTGTGTGGGACCCGTACCCCAGTGAGAGTCAGTGTGTGTGGGACCCGTACCCCAGTGAGAGTCAGTGTGTGTGGGACCCGTACCCCAGTGAGAGTCAGTGTGTGTGGGACCCGTACCCCAGTGAGAGTCAGTGTGTGTGGGACCCGTACCCCAGTGAGAGTCAGTGTGCGTGGTACCTGTACCCCAGTGAGAGTCAGTGTGTGTGGGACCCGTACCCCAGTGAGAGTCAGTGTGTTTAGGTCCCGTACCCCAGTGAGAGTCAGTGTGTGAGGGACCTGTACCCCAGTGAGAGTCAGTGTGCGTGGTACCTGTACCCCAGTGAGAGTCAGTGTGTGTGGGACCCGTACCCCAGTGAGAGTCAGTGTGTGTGGGACCCGTACCGCAGTGAGAGTCAGTGTGTGTGGGACCCGTACCCCAGTGAGAGTCAGTGTGTGTGGGCCCGTAACCCAGTGAGAGTCAGTGTGTGTGGGACCCGTACCCCAGTGAGAGTCAGTGTGTGTGGAGCCTGTACCCCAGTGAGACTTAGTTTGTGTGGAACCTGTACCCCAGTGAGAGTCAGTGTGCATGGAGCCTGTACCCCAGTGAGAGTCAGTGTGTGTGGGACCTGTACCCCAGTGAGAGTCAGTGTGTGTGGTACCTGTACCCCAGTGAGAGTCAGTGTGCGTGGTACCTGTACCCCAGTGAGAGTCAGTGTGTGTGGGACGCGTACCCCAGTGAGAGTCAGTGTGTGTGGAGCCTGTACCCCAGTGAGAGTCAGTGTGTGTGGTACCTGTACCCCAGTGAGAGTCAGTGTGTGTGGGACCCGTACCCCAGTGACAGTCAGTGTGTGTGGGACCCGTACCCCAGTGAGAGTCAGTGTGTGTGGGACCCGTACCCCAGTGAGAGTCAGTGTGTGTGGGACCCGTACCCCAGTGAGAGTCAGTGTGTGTGGGACCAATACCCCAGTGAGAGTCAGTGTATGTGGTACCTGTACCCCAGTGAGAGTCAGTGTGTGTGGAACCTGTACCCCAGTGTGAGTCTGTGTGTGTGAGACCTGTACCCCAGTGAGAGGCAGTGTGTGTGGGACCCGTACCCCAGTGACTGTCAGTGTGTGTGGGACCCGTACCCCAGTGACTGTCAGTGTGTGTGGGACCCGTACCCCAGTGAGAGTCAGTGCATGTGGAGCCTGTACCCCAGTGAGAGTTAGTTTGTGTGGAACCTGTACCCCAGTGAGAGTCAGTGTGCGTGGAGCCTGTACCCCAGTGAGAGTCAGTGTGTGTGGGACCCGTACCCCAGTGAGAGTCAGTGTGTGTGGGACCCGTACCCCAGTGAGAGTCAGTGTGTGTGGAGCCTGTACCCCAGTGAGAGTCAGTGTGCGTGGTACCTGTACCCCAGTGAGAGTCAGTGTGTGTGGGACCCGTACCCCAGTGACTGTCAGTGTGTGTGGGACCCGTACCCCAGTGAGAGTCAGTGCATGTGGAGCCTGTACCCCAGTGAGAGTTAGTTTGTGTGGAACCTGTACCCCAGTGAGAGTCAGTGTGTGTGGAACCCGTACCCCAGTGAGAGTCAGTGTGTGTGGGACCTGTACCCCAGTGAGAGTCAGTGTGTGTGGTACCTGTACCCCAGTGAGAGTCAGTGTGCGTGGTACCTGTACCCCAGTGAGCGTCAGTGTGTGTGGGACCCGTACCCCAGTGAGAGTCAGTGTGTGTGGAGCCTGTACCCCAGTGAGAGTCAGTGTGTGTGGTACCTGTACCCCAGTGAGAGTCAGTGTGCGTGGAGCCTGTACCCCAGTGAGAGTCAGTGTGTGTGGAGCCTGTACCCCAGTGAGAGTCAGTGTGTGTGGGACCCGTACCCCAGTGACTGTCAGTGTGTGTGGGACCCGTACCCCAGTGAGAGTCAGTGCATGTGGAGCCTGTACCCCAGTGAGAGTTAGTTTGTGTGGAACCTGTACCCCAGTGAGAGTCAGTGTGTGTGGAACCCGTACCCCAGTGAGAGTCAGTGTGTGTGGGACCTGTACCCCAGTGAGAGTCAGTGTGTGTGGTACCTGTACCCCAGTGAGAGTCAGTGTGCGTGGTACCTGTACCCCAGTGAGAGTCAGTGTGTGTGGGACCCGTACCCCAGTGAGAGTCAGTGTGTGTGGAGCCTGTACCCCAGTGAGAGTCAGTGTGTGTGGTACCTGTACCCCAGTGAGAGTCAGTGTGCGTGGAGCCTGTACCCCAGTGAGAGTCAGTGTGTGTGGTACCTGTACCCCAGTGAGAGTCAGTGTGTGTGGGACCCGTACCCCAGTGAGAGTCAGTGTGTGTGGGACCCTTACCCCAGTGAGAGTCAGTGTGTTTAGGGCCTGTACCCCAGTGAGAGTCAGTGTGTGTGGAGCCTGTACCCCAGTGAGAGTCAGTGTGTGTGTTTAGGGCCCGGACCCCAGTGAGAGTCAGTGTGTGTGGTACCTGTACCCCAGTGAGAGTCAGTGCGTGTGGGACCCGTACCCCAGTGAGAGTCAGTGTGTGTGTGGGACACGTACCCCAGTCAGTGTGTGTGTTTAGGGCCCGGACCCCAGTGAGAGTCAGTTTGTGTGGAACCTGTACCCCAGTGAGAGTCAGTGTGTGTGGGACCCGTACCCCAGTGAGAGTCAGTTTGTGTGGAACCTGTACCCCAGTGAGAGTCAGTGTGCGTGGAGCCTGTACCCCAGTGAGAGTCAGTGTGTGTGGGACCCGTACCCCAGTGAGAGTTATTGTGTGTGGGACCCTTACCCCAGTGAGAGTCAGTGTGTGTGTGGGACACGTACCCCAGTCAGTGTGTGTGTTTAGGGCCCGGACCCCAGTGAGAGTCAGTGTGCGTGGTACCTGTACCCCAGTGAGAGTCAGTGTGTGTGGGACCCGTACCCCAGTGAGAGTCAGTGTGTGTGGGACCCGTACCCCAGTGAGAGTCAGTGTGTGTGGGACCCGTACCCCAGTGAGAGTCAGTGTGTGTGGGACCCGTACCCCAGTGAGAGTCAGTGTGTGTGGGACCCGTACCCCAGTGAGAGTCAGTGTGTGTGGGACCCGTACCCCAGTGAGAGTCAGTGTGTGTGGTACCTGTACCCCAGTGAGAGTCAGTGTGTTTAGGGCCCGGACCCCAGTGAGAGTCAGTGTGTGTGGGACCCGTACCCCAGTGAGAGTCAGTGTGTGTGGGACCCGTACCCCAGTGAGAGTCAGTGTGTGCGGGACCCATACCCCAGTGACTGTCAGTGTGTGTGGGACCCGTACCCCAGTGACAGTCAGTGTGTGTGGGACCCGTACCCCAGTGAGAGTCAGTGTGTGTGGGACCCGTACCCCAGTGAGAGTCAGTGTGTGTGGGACCCGTACCCCAGTGAGAGTCAGTGTGTGTGGGACCCGTACCCCAGTGAGAGTCAGTGTGTGTGGGACCCGTACCCCAGTGAGAGTCAGTGTGTGTGGGACCCGTACCCCAGTGAGAGTCAGTGTGTGTGTGACCCGTACCCCAGTGAGAGTCAGTGTGTGTGGTACCTGTACCCCAGTGAGAGTCAGTGTGTGTGGGACCCGTACCCCAGTGAGAGTCAGTGTGTTTAGGGCCTGTACCCCAGTGAGAGTCAGTGTGTGCGTGGAGCCTGTACCCCAGTGAGAGTCAGTGTGTGTGGTACCTGTACCCCAGTGAGAGTCAGTGTGTTTAGGGCCTGTACCCCAGTGAGAGTCAGTGTGTGTGGGACTGTACCCCAGTGAGAGTCAGTGTGTTTAGGGCCTGTACCCCAGTGAGAGTCAGTGTGTGTGGGACTGTACCCCAGTGAGAGTCAGTGTGTGTGGTACCTGTACCCCAGTGAGAGTCAGTGTGTGTGGGACCCGTACCCCAGTGAGAGTTATTGTGTGTGGGACCCTTACCCCAGTGAGAGTCAGTGTGTGTGGTACCTGTACCCCAGTGAGAGTCAGTGTGTGTGGGACCCGTACCCCAGTGAGAGTCAGTGTGTGTGGGACCCGTACCCCAGTGACAGTCAGTGTGTGTGGGACCCTTACCCCAGTGAGAGTCAGTGTGTGTGGGACCCGTACCCCAGTGAGAGTCAGTGTGTGTGGGACCCGTACCCCAGTGAGAGTTATTGTGTGTGGGACCCTTACCCCAGTGAGAGTCAGTGTGTGTGGTACCTGTACCCCAGTGAGAGTCAGTGTGTGTGGGACCCGTACCCCAGTGAGAGTTATTGTGTGTGGGACCCTTACCCCAGTGAGAGTCAGTGTGTGTGGGACACGTACCCCAGTCAGTGTGTGTGTTTAGGGCCCGGACCCCAGTGACTGTCAGTGTGTGTGGGACCCGTACCCCAGTGAGAGTCAGTGCATGTGGAGCCTGTACCACAGTGAGAGTCAGTGTGTGTGGGACCCGTACCCCAGTGAGAGTCAGTTTGTGTGGAACCTGTACCCCAGTGAGAGTCAGTGTGCGTGGATCCTGTACCCCAGTGAGAGTCAGTGTGCGTGGATCCTGTACCCCAGTGAGAGTCAGTGTGTGTGGGACCCGTACCCCAGTGAGAGTTATTGTGTGTGGGACCCTTACCCCAGTGAGAGTCAGTGTGTGTGTGGGACACGTACCCCAGTAAGTGTGTGTGTTTAGGGCCCGGACCCCAGTGAGAGTCAGTGTGTGTGGTACCTGTACCCCAGTGAGAGTCAGTGTGTGTGGGACCCGTACTCCAGCAACTTCCATAACCCTGAGTTCCTCAAACCTCTGCTGCTTCTATTCTGATGAACTACTTTCTAAACTTGCTGCATATTAATGATCCCAACCCTGGTGTGCAGGGGACAATTTCAAAGCTTGCAGATGATATGGAACTTGGAAGCATTGTAAACTACGAGGACAGTATAGGATGCTGTTACGGCCCAGCTGATGGTAAATGCTGAGCTGCTCAAATCCCAAAGGGAAAATTTAAATAACTGCCACAACTGTTTTGCAATTTGCATAAATTTCGAGATGCATGCCTTGAATTCAGTAGTAATAGGACCACCAAATCTTATAGGTTTCTTACAAAACTAAATTAAACCTTTATTAATAGAAGAAATGATTTTAAGCACACACATGGATCTACAAATTATTACTATGATAACTTGAAAATCTCCTAGTTAATCTAATTCCCAGTTAAACTTTGGTTAAGGCAACAGTAAGACATAGATTTTAAAAGACCCAGGCAAAGAAACACGATACCCTGAACAATCCAATTCGAAGCGAGTTTTCTTAACTTCAGTTCTTTGTACTCAGCAACTTGAGGCTTAGATGCTGGAGGTTTTTCACACTTGTTAGATCTTAGAATTCCTACCCTTAGACACAGCCTTCTCTCCTTTATACATATTTTGCCTTTTGAATGCAAATTCCCAATGTTTCACTATATGTTTGGACTTTTACCTCTCTGATAATAAAATATATCATAGTGTCAATTTTACCAGTAATCTTTGGGAAAAATAAGCACACTATTTCTTAACTTCTCCTGGCTAGGTGTGATATTTCACTCCCTTTTGAAATCAATCTAGTCTGGTTTATTTTAAAAATACAAATGTTCCCTTTACACCTATGTTTACCTACTTAACATTTCAAACCTAACTTATCTTCTGTAACATCAAAGTCTTCAGACCAGCTGCCTTTAATTCAAATAAGCCACACAAACACACACACACACACACACACACACATACACACACACACACACACACACACACACACACACAGACACATACACAGACACACGACACACACACACAGACACACGACACACATACACACAGACACACACACACACACACAGACACACACACATGACACACAGACACACACACACACACACACACACACACACACACACACACACACACACAGACACACACACATGACACACAGACACACACACACACACACACACACACACATACACACACACACACACACACACACACACACACACAGACACATACACAGACACACGACACACATACACAGACACACGACACACATACACACAGACACACACACACACACACAGACACACACACATGACACACAGACACACACACACACACACACACACACACACACACACACACACACACAGAACCCACTATTATTCTACTTTACAATAAATTCCAATAACATTATGAAAAGTATTAGATCTTCCTGACAAGTTCATAGGGACACAGACAAGTTAGTGGAGTGGGCAGATGGTTAGCAGATGAAGCTTAAAGTGTGAGGTGATGCATTTCGGTAGGAAGAATATAAAATAAGGGATACAATTTTGAAGGGGGTGCAAGAGCAGAAAGACCTGGGTGTATATGTGTATAGATCATTGAAGGTGGCAGGACAGGTTGAGAGAGCAGCTAATAAAGCAGATAGTATCCTGGGCTTGTTAATAGGGGCACAGAGTACAAGAGCAGAGAGGCTATGCTGAACTTGTATAGGACACTAGTTAGACCTCAGTTGGAGTATTGTGTACAGTTCTGGGCACCACATTATAGGAAGGATGTGAACACATTGGAGAGAGTGCAGAAGAGGTTTACAAGAATGGTTCCAGGGATGAGAAACTTCAGCTATGAGGATAGATTGGAGAGGTTGGGACTGTTCTCCTTGGAGAGGAGAAGGCTGAGAGGAGATTTGATAGAGATGTTCAAAATCATGAGGGGGCTGGACAGAGTTGATAGGGAGAAGCTGTTCCCACTCGTAAAAGGATCAAGAACGAGAGGACACGGAGTTAAAGTGATTTGTAAAAGAAGCAAACGTGATGTGAGAAAAATTTTTTTCACACAGTGAGGGGTCTGGAATGCGCTGCCTGGAAGTGTGGTGGAGGCAGGTTCAATCGAGGCATTCAAGAGGACATTAGATGATTATTTGAATAGAAACAACGTGCAGGGGTACAGGTAAAAGGCAGGGCAATGGCACTAGGTCATAATGCTCATTTGGAGAGCTGGTGCAGACATGATGGGCCAAATTATTTTTTTATTTATTTACAGGACGTGAGCTTTGGTGTCTGGGCCAACATTTATTGCCCATCCCTAGTTGCCCCTTGAGAAGGTGGTGGTGAGCTGCCTTCTTGAACCGCTGCAGTCCATGTGGTGTAGGTACACCCACAGTGCTGTTAGGGAGGGAGTTCCAGGATTTTGACCCAGCGACAGTGAAGGAACGGCCGATATATTTCCAAGTCAGGATGGTGAGTGATTTGGAGGGGAACTTCCAGATAGTGGTGTTCCCATCTATCTGCTGCCCTTGTCCTTCTAGATGGTAGTGGTTGTGAGTTTGGAAGGTGCTGTCGAAGGAGCCTTGGTGAATTCCTGCAGTGCATCTTGTAGATGGTACACACGCTGCTGCTACTGTGCGTCGGTGGTGGAGGGAGTGAATGTTTGTGAATGTGGTGCTAGTCAAGTGGGTTGCTTTGTCCTGGATGGTGTCAAGCTTCTTGAGTGTTGTTGGAGTTGCACTCATTCAGGCAAGTGGAGAGTATTCATCACACTCCTGACTTGTGCCATGTAGATGGTCGACAGGCTTTGGGGAGTCAGGAGGTGAGTTACTCTCCACAGGATTCCCAACCTCTGACCTGCTCTTGTAGCCACAGTATTTATATGGCAAGTCCAGTTCAGTTTCTGGTCAATGGTAACCCCCAGGATGTTGATAGTGGGGGATTCAGTGATGGTAATGGCGTGGAATATCAAGGGGTGATGGGTAGATTCTCTCCTGTTGGAGATGGTCATTGCCTGACACTTGTGTGGCGTGAATGTTACTTGCCACTTGTCAGCCCAAGTCTGGATATTGTCCAGGTCTTGCTGCATTTGGACATGGACTGCTTCAGTATCTGAGGAGTTGCGAATGGTGCTGAACATTGTGCAATCATCAGTGAACATCCCCACTTCTGACCTTATGATGGAAGGAAGGTCATTGATGAAGCAGCTGAAGATGGTTGGGCCGAGGACACTACCCTGAGGAACTCCTGCAGTGATGTCCTGGAGCTGAGATGACTGACCTCCACAACCACAACCATCTCCCTTTGTGCTGGGTGTGACTCCAACCAGCGGAGAGTTTTCCCTCTGATTCCCATTGACTCCAGTTTTGCTGGGGCTCCTTGTTGTCACACTCAGTCAAATGCTGCCTTGATGTCAAGGGCAGTCACTCTCACCTCACCTCTGGAGTTCAGCTCTTTTGTCCATGTTTGGACCAAGGCTGTAATGAGGTCAGGAGCTGAGTGACCCTGGCGGAACCCAAACTGGGCGTCAGTGAGCAGGTTATTGCTAAGCAAGTGCCGCTTGTTAGCACTGTTGATGACCCCTTCCCTTACTTTACTGATGATGGACAGTAGACTGATGGGGCAGTAATTGCCGGGTTGGATTTGTCTTGATTTTTGTGTACAGGACATACCTGGGCAATTTTCGACATAGCTGGGTAGATGCCAGTGTTGTAGCTGTACTGGAACAGCTTGGCTAGGGGCACAGCAAGTTCTGGAGCACAAGTCTTCAGTACTATTGCTGGAATATTGTCAGGGTCCATAGCCTTTGCAGTATCCAGTGCCTTCAGCTGCTTCTTGACATCATGTGGAGTGAATCAAATTGGCTGAAGACTGGCATCTGTGATGCTGGGACCTCCAGAGGAGGCCGAGATGGATCATCCACTTGGCATTTCTGGCTGAAGATTGTTGCAAATACTTCAGCCTTATCTTTTGCACTGATGTGCTGGGCTCCTCCATCATTGAGGATGGGGATATTTGTGGAGCCTTCTCCTCCAGTGAGTTGTTTAATTGTCCACCACCATTCACAACTGGATGTGGCAGGACTGCAGAGCTTAGATCTGATCCGTTGGTTGTGGGATTGCTTAGCTCTGTCTATCACTTGCTGCTTATGCTGTTTAGCACACAAGTAGTCCTGCGTTACAGCTTCACCAGGTTGACACCTCATTTTTAGGTATGCCTGGTGCTGCTCCTGACATGCCCTCCTGCACTCTTCATTGAACCAGGGTTGACCCCCTGGCTTGATGGTAATGGTAGAGTGGGGGATATGCTGGGCCATGAGGTTACAGATTGTGTTTGAGTACAATTCTGCTGCTGTTGATGTCCCACAGTGCCTCATGGATGCCCAGCCTTGAGTTGCTAAATCTGTTCAAAATCTATCCCATTTAGCACGGTGGTAGTGCCACACAACACGATGGAGGGTACCCTCAATGTGAAGATGGGACTTTGTCTCCACAATGACTGTGCAGTGGTCACTCCTACCGATACTGTCATGGACAGATGCATCTGCAGCAGGTTAATGAGGATGAGGTCAAGTATGTTTTTCCCTCTTGTTGGTTCCCTCAGCACCTGTCACAGACCCAGTCTAGCAGCTATGTCCTTTAGGACTCGGCCAGCTCGGTCAGTAATGGTGCTACTGAGTCACTCTTAGTGATGGACATTGAAGTCCCCCACCCAGAGTACATTCTGCGCCCTTACCACCCTCAGTGCTTCCTCCAAGTGGTGTTCAACATGGAGGAGCATTGATTCATCAGCTGAGGGAGGGCGGTACATGGTAATCAGCAGGAGGTTTCCTTGTCCATATTTGACCTGATGCCATGAGACTTCATGGGGTCTGGAGTCGATGTTGAGGACTCCCAGGGTAACTCCCTCCTGACTGTATCCCACTGTGCCCCCACCTCTGCTGGGTCTGTCCTGCTGGTGGGACAGGACATACCCAGGGATGGTGATGGTGGTGTCTGGGACATTGTCTGTAAGGTATGTTTCCATGAGGATGACTAGTCTGTGAGACAGCTCTCCCAGTTTTGGAACGAGCCTCCAGATGTTAGTAAGGAGGACTTTACAGAGCCGACAGGGCTGAGTTTGCTGTTGTCAGTTCCGGTGCCTGGGTCGATGCCGGGTGGTCTGTCCAGTTTCATTCCTTTTTTGAGGCTTTGTAGTGCTTGTTACAACTGAGTGGTGTCTTGCATCTAAGAGTCAACCAACCACATTGCTGTGGGTCTGGAGTCACATGTAGGCCAGAGCAGGCAAGGACAAGGACAAGAGATTTCCTTCTCAAAAACAGGTTTTAATTCAAATTTCACCATCTGCTGGGGTGGGATTTGAACCCGGGTCTCCAGAGCATTACCCTGGGTCCCTGGATTACTAGCCCAGCAAGAATACCACTGCACCACTGCTTTCTTCTGCCCTGTAGCAGTTCTGAGATTCAGTGATTGATCCCTTACTCCCACAACTTAGTTTAAAGGTCACTCTACTGCCCAGTTATTATGATGCAAATCCACTGCTCTCAGTACAGTTATAAGGCTTCCTAATGCTGCTGTGGACTGCTAATGGGGGCAATGTTGAGGGAGCTTTATCTTGTATCTAACCTTGTGCTGTACCTGTCCTGGGAGTGTTTGATGGGGACAGTGTAGAGGGAGCGTTACCCTCTATCTAACCCCATTCTGTACCTGTCCTGGGAGTGTTTGATGGGGACAGTGTAGAGGGAGCTTTACTCTGTATCTAACCCTGTGCTGTACCTGCCCTGGGAGTGTTTGATGGGGACCGTGTAGGGGGAGATTTACTCTGTATCTAACCCTGTGCTGCACCTGTCCTGGGAGTGTTTGATGGGGACAGTGTAGAGAGAGCTTTACTCTCTATATAACTCCGTGCTGTACCAGTCCTTGGAGTGTTTGATGAGGTCAGTGTAAATTGAGCTTTACTCTGTATCTAACCCCATGCTGTACCTGTCCTGGGTGTGTTTGATGGGAACAGTGTAGAGGGATCTTTACTCTGTTTCTATCTCCATGCTTTATCTGTCCTGGGAGTGTTTGATGGGGACAGTGTAGAGGGAGCTTTACTCTGTATCTAACCCCGTGCTGTACCTGTCCTGGGAGTGTTTGATGGGGACAGTGTAGAGGGAGCTTTACTCTGTATCTAACCCCGTGCTGTACCTGTCCTGGGAGTGTTTGAAGGGGACAGTGTAGAGGGAGATTTACTCTGTATCTAACCCCGTGCTGTACCTGTCCTGGGAGTGTTTGATGGGGACAGTGTAAGGGGAGCTTTACTCTGTATCTAACCCTGTGCTGTACCTGTCCTGGGAGTGTTTGATGGGGACAGTGTAGAGGGAGATTTACTCTGTATCTAACCCCGTGCTGTACCTGTCCTGGGAGTGTTTGATGGGGACAGTGTAGAGGGAGCTTTACTCTGTATCTAACCCCGTGCTGTACCTGTCCTGGGAGTGTTTGATGGGGACAGTGTAGAGGGAGCTTTACTCTGTATCTAACCCCGTGCTGTACCTGTCCTGGGAGTGTTTGATGGGGACAGTGTAGAGGGAGTTTTACTCTGTATCTAACCCCGTGCTGTACCTGTCCTGGGAGTGTTTGATGGGGACAGTGTAGAGGGAGCTTTACTCTGTATCTAACCCCGTGCTGTACCTGTCCTGGGAGTGTTTGATGGGGACAGTGTAGAGAGAGACTTACTCTGTATCTAACCCTGTGCTGTACCTGTCCTGGGAGTGTTTGATGGGGACAGTGTAGAGGGAGCTTTACTCTGTATCTAACCCCGTGCTGTACCTGTCCTGGGAGTGTTTGATGGGGACAGTGTAGAAGGAGCTTTACTCTGTATCTAACCTCGTGCTGAACCTGTCCTGGGAGTGTTTGATGGGGACGGTGTAGCGGGACATTCATTGGTAATGACCTCACTTTGTCCTTTAGGGCTTTATGATTCTTTGATGAATTTCACTCTGAACTTCACGAGGACCCAAGGTCCCAGAGGTCTAAGCGCCTTGATGTCACAGAGCCTGGTGATGTTTGCTTCATTCCATTTGATGTCTCTATGTAACTGGACCCAAGACATGTAGCACAAAGGAAGATGGTTGTGGTTGCTGGAGGTCAATCATCTCAGCTCCAGGACATCACTGCAGGAGTTCCTCAGGATAGTGTCCTCGGCCCAACCATCTTCAGCTGCTTCATCAATGACCTTCCTTCCATCATAAGGTCAGATGTGGGGATGTTCACTGATGATTGCACAATGTTCAGCACCATTCATGACTCCTCAGATACTGAAGCAGTCCATGTCCATATGCAGCAAGACCTGGACAATATCCAGGCTTGGGCTGACAAGTGGCAAGTAACATTCACGCCACACAAGTGTCAGGCAATGACCATCTCCAACAGGAGAGAATGTAACCATTGCTCCTTGACAGTCAATGTCATCACCATCACTGAATCCCCCACTATCAACATCCTGGGGGTTACCATTGACCAGAAGCTGAACTGGACAAGCCCTATAATTACTGTGGCTCCATAACCAGGTCAGAGGCTGGGAATCCTGCAGCGAGTAACTCACCTCCTGACTCCCCAAAGCCTGTCCACCATCTACAAGGCACAAGTCAGGAGTGTGATGGAATACTCCCAACTTGCCTGGATGAGTCCATTCACAGTCTGACGATAATAGCATTTTAAGTAGCAAAATGGTATCCATCAGATTTAAATTACTTACCACTGAAAATGGACATGTAGATTGAAATGTACGATGAAGCTGCTTGTGTTTATTTTGACACAGGAGCTTGTCAAATTCCCACACACAACAAACAAAAACACACACACACAAACACAAACACCCACACAAACAAAAACACACAAAGACACACAAGCAAAAACATACACACACAAACAAAAATACACACAGACACACAAACAAAAACACACACACACAAACAAAAACACACACAGACACACAAGCAAAAACATACACACACAAACAAAAATACACACAGACACACAAACAAAAACACACACAGACATACAAGCAAAAACATACATACACAAACAAAAATACACACAGACACACAAACAAAAACACACACACACAAACAAAAATACACACAGACACACAAGCAAAAAAATACACACACAAACAAAAATACACACAAACAAAAACACACACACACAAACAAAAACACACAAGCAAAAACATACACACACAAACAAAAATACACACAGACACAAACAAAAACACACACAGACACACAAACAAAAACACACACACACTCAAACAAAAACACACACACACAAAAACACACACAGACACACAAACAAAAACACACACACACTCAAACAAAAACACACACACACAAAAACACACACAGACACACAAACAAAAACACACACACACTCAAACAAAAACACACACACACAAAAACACACGCAGACACAAACAAAAACACACACACGCACAAACAAAAACACACACACTCAAACAAACACACACACACAAACAAAAAAGCACACACACATACAAACAAAAACACACACACAAACAAAAACACACACACACACAAACAAAAACACACACACCCAAACAAAAATACACACACACACAAACAAAAACACACACACACATACAAACAAAAATACACACACACAAACAGAAACACACACACACATACAAACAAAAATACACACACACACAAACAGAAACACACACACACATAAAAACAAAAATACACACACACACAAACAGAAACACACACACACAAGCAAACAAAAACACACACAAACAAAAATCATCACACAAACTCAAGCAAATAAACACACACTCAAACAAAAACACACACACAAACAAACAAACACACACACAAACAAAATCACACACATACAAACAAAAAAAACACACACACAAACAAAAACACACACACCTATACAAACAAAAATACACACACACACATGCACACAGACACACACACACAAGCAAAAACACACACACTCAAACAAACAAATAAACACACACACAAACAAAAACACACACACATACAAAAAAACACACACACACATACAAACAAAAATACACACACAAACACAAACAAACACACACACAAGCAAACACACACACAAACAAAAACGCACACACAAACAAAAATACACACAGACACACAAAAAAACATGCACACAAACAAGAGCACACACACTCAAACAAAAATACACACACAGAAACAAAAACACACACACACAAACAAAAATACACACACACACACAAACAAAAACACACGCACCTATACAAACAAAAATACACACAAACAAAAATACACACAAACAACAATACACACACAGACAAACAAAAAAACACACACAAACAAAAAAACACACACACAAACAAAAACACACACAAACAAAAACACACACACAAACAAAAACACGCACACACATACAAACAAAAACACACACAAACAACAACACACACACATACAAACAAGCACACACACACATACAAACAAACACACACACACATACAAACAAACACACACGCAAACAAAAACACACACACACAAACAAAAACACACACACACACATACAAACAAAAACACACATACAAACAAAAACACACACACACAAACAAACAAAAACACACTCAACCAAAAATACACACACACATATAAACAAAAACACACACAGAAACAAAAACACACACACACATACAAACAAAAACACACACACAAACAAAAACACACACACAAACAAAAACACACACACAGACATACAAACAAAAACACATACAATCAAAAACACACACTCAAACAAAAACACACACACACAAACGCACACACACACACAAGCAAACACGCACACACACACAAGCAAACAAAAACACACACAAACAAAAACACACACACAAACAAAAACACACACACTCAAACAAAAGCACACACACTCAAACAAAAACACACAAAGACACACAAGCAAAAACATACACACACAAACAAAAATACACACAGACACACAAACAAAAACACACACACACAAACAAAAACACACACAGACACACAAGCAAAAACATACACACACAAACAAAAATACACACAGACACACAAACAAAAACACACACAGACATACAAGCAAAAACATACATACACAAACAAAAATACACACAGACACACAAACAAAAACACACACACACAAACAAAAATACACACAGACACACAAGCAAAAAATACACACACAAACAAAAATACACACAAACAAAAACACACACACACAAACAAAAACACACAAGCAAAAACATACACACACAAACAAAAATACACACAGACACAAACAAAAACACACACAGACACACAAACAAAAACACACACACACTCAAACAAAAACACACACACACAAAAACACACACAGACACACAAACAAAAACACACACACACTCAAACAAAAACACACACACACAAAAACACACACAGACACACAAACAAAAACACACACACACTCAAACAAAAACACACACACACAAAAACACACGCAGACACAAACAAAAACACACACACGCACAAACAAAAACACACACACTCAAACAAACACACACACACAAACAAAAAAGCACACACACATACAAACAAAAACACACACACAAACAAAAACACACACACACACAAACAAAAACACACACACCCAAACAAAAATACACACACACACAAACAAAAACACACACACACATACAAACAAAAATACACACACACAAACAGAAACACACACACACATACAAACAAAAATACACACACACACAAACAGAAACACACACACACATACCAACAAAAATACACACACACACAAACAGAAACACACACACAAGCAAACAAAAACACACACAAACAAAAATCATCACACAAACTCAAGCAAATAAACACACACTCAAACAAAAACACACACACAAACAAACAAACACACACACAAACAAAATCACACACATACAAACAAAAAAAACACACACACAAACAAAAACACACACATACAAACAAAAACACACACACGCACAAACAAAAACACACACACCTATACAAACAAAAATACACACACACACATGCACACAGACACACACACACAAGCAAAAACACACACACTCAAACAAACAAATAAACACACACACAAACAAAAACACACACACATACAAAAAATACACACACACAAACAGAAACAAAAACACACACACACATACAAACAAAAATACACACACAAACACAAACAAACACACACACAAGCAAACACACACACAAACAAAAACGCACACACAAACAAAAATACACACAGACACACAAACAAACATGCACACAAACAAGAGCACACACACTCAAACAAAAATACACACACAGAAACAAAAACACACACACAAACAAAAATACACACACACACAAACAAAAACACACGCACCTATACAAACAAAAATACACACAAACAAAAATACACACAAACAACAACACACACACAGACAAACAAAAAAACACACACAAACAAAAAAACACACACACAAACAAAAACACACACAAACAAAAACACACACACAAACAAAAACACACACACACATACAAACAAAAACACACACAAACAACAACACACACACATACAAACAAGCACACACACACATACAAACAAACACACACACACATACAAACAAACACACACGCAAACAAAAACACACACACACATACAAACAAAAGCTCAGACTCAAACAAACACACACACAAACAAAAACACACACACATACAAACTAAAACACACACACAAACAAAAGCACACACACACATACAAAAACACACAAACTCAAACAAAAACACACACACTCAAACAAAAACACACAGACACACGCACAAACAAAAATACACACACACATACAAACAAACACACACACACATACAAACAAACACTCAAGACAAAAACACAAACACACATACAAACAAACACACACGCAAACAAAAACACACACACATACAAACAAACACACACACACGCACAAAAATGCCCACACACACAAACAAAAACACAGACACACAAACGAAAACACAGACACACACATACAAATGAAAACACACACTCAAACAAAAACACACACACACATACAAACAAAAACACACACACACAAACAAAAACACACACACACATACAAACAAACACACACACACATGCAAACAAACACACAAAGACAAAAACACAAACACACATACAAACAAACACACACGCAAACAAAAACACACACACACAAACAAAAACTCAAACGCACATTCAAACAAACACACACACAAACAAAAACACACACAGACGCACAAACAAAAACACACAAACACACAAACAAAAACACAGACACACACACACAAACAAAAACACACACACAAACAAAAACACACACAGACGCACAAACAAAAACACACACACATACAAACAAAAACACACACACATATAAAACAAAAAAACACACACAAACAAAACACATGCACACACACAAACAAAAACACACACACACACATACAAACAAAAACACACACTCAAACAAACACACACACAAACCAAAACACACACATACAAACAAAAGCACAGACTCAAACAAACACACACACAAACAAACAAAAACACACACACATACAAACAAAAACACACACACAAGCAAAAACACACACACAAACAAAAGCACACACACACACAAAAGCACAGCCTCAAACAAACACATACACACAAACAAACAAACGCACACACACAAACAAAAACACACACACATACAAACAAAAATACACACACACGCACAAACAAAAATACACACACACAAACGCAAACAAAAACACATGCACAAACACAAACAAACATACACACAAACAAACACACACAAACAAAAACACACTCAAACAAAAATCATCATAGACACACAAACAAAAACACACACACACATACAAACAAAAACACACAAACACACAAACAAAAACACACACACACAAAGAAAAACACACACAGACGCACAAACAAAAACACACACACAAACAAAAACACAGACACACACACACAAACAAACACACACACACAATCAAAAACACACAGACACACGCACAAATAAAAATACGCACACACACAATCAAAAACACACAGACACACGTACAAACAAAAGTACACACACACACAAACTAAAACACACACACATGCACAAAAATACCCACACACACAAACAAAAACACACAGACACACGCACAAACAAAAATACACACACACATACAAAAACACGCACACACAAACAAAAATACACACACACACAAACAAAAACACACACAAACAAAAACACACACACACATACAAACAAAAACTCACACACACACAAACAAACAAACACACACACAAACAAAAACACACACACAAACAAAAACACACACACAAACAAAAGCACACACACACATACAAACAAAAACACACACACACATACAAACAAACACACACACAAACAAAAATGCACACGCACATACAAACAAAAACACACACAAACAAAAACACACACACACAAACAAACAAACACACACACAAACAAAAACACACACACAAACAAAAACACACACACAAACAAAAGCACACACACACATACAAACAAAAACACACACACACATACAAACAAACACACACACAAACAAAAATGCACACGCACATACAAACAAAAACACACACAAACAAAAACACACACACACAAACAAACAAACACACACACAAACAAAAACACACACACAAACAAAAACACACACACACAAACAGGAACACACACCCACACAAACAAAAACACACAAACTCAAACAAAAACACACACACACAATCAAAAACACACAGACACACGCACAAATAAAAATACACACACACACAAACAAAAACACACAGGCACACGCACAAAGGTACACACACACACATGCACAAAAATACCCACACACACAAACAAAAACACACAAACACACGCACAGACAAAAACATACACACACATACAAAAACACGCACACACAAACACAAATACACACACATACAAACAAAAACACACACACACAAACAAACAAACACACACACAAACAAAAACACACACACAAACAAAAGTACACACACACATAGAAACAAAAACACACACACACACACAAACAAAAACACACACACACAAACAAAAACACACACACACAAACAAAAACACACACACAAACAAAAGTACACACACACATAGAAACAAAAACACACACACACATACAAACAAAAACACACATACAAACAAAAACACACACACACAAACAAACAAAAACACACTCAACCAAAAATACACACACACATATAAACAAAAACACACACACAGAAACAAAAACACACACACACATACAAACAAAAACACACACACAAACAAAAACACACACACAAACAAAAACACACGCACAGACATACAAACAAAAACACATACAATCAAAAACACACACTCAAACAAAAACACACTCACACAAACAAACACACACACACAAGCAAACACGCACACACACACAAGCAAACAAAAACACACACAAACAAAAACACACACACAAACAAAAACACACACACTCAAACAAAAGCACACACACTCAAACAAAAACACACACTCACATACAAACACAAACTCACACTCAACCAAAAATACACACACACATACAAACAAAAACACACACAAACAAACGAAAACACAGACTCAAACAAAAACACACACACAAACAAAAACACACAGACACATCCACTCAAACAAAAACACACACACAAACAAAAACACACGCACAAACAAAAACACACACACTCAAACAAAAGCACACACACACACACAAAAGCACAGCCTCAAACAAACACATAAACACAAACAAACAAACGCACACACACAAACAAAAACACACACACATACAAACAAAAATACACACACACGCACAAACAAAAATACACACACACAAACGCAAACAAAAACACATGCACAAACACAAACAAACATACACACAAACAAACACACACAAACAAAAACACACTCAAACAAAAATCATCATAGACACACAAACAAAAACACACACACACATACAAACAAAAACACACAAACACACAAACAAAAACACACACACACAAAGAAAAACACACACAGACGCACAAACAAAAACACACACACAAACAAAAACACAGACACACACACACAAACAAACACACACACACACAATCAAAAACACACAGACACACGCACAAATAAAAATATGCACACACACAATCAAAAACACACAGACACACGTACAAACAAAAGTACACACACACACAAACTAAAACACACACACATGCACAAAAATACCCACACACACAAACAAAAACACACAGACACACGCACAAACAAAAATACACACACACATACAAAAACACGCACACACAAACAAAAATACACACACACACAAACAAAAACACACACAAACAAAAACACACACACACATACAAACAAAAACTCACACACACACAAACAAACAAACACACACACAAACAAAAACACACACACAAACAAAAACACACACACAAACAAAAGCACACACACACATACAAACAAAAACACACACACACATACAAACAAAAACACACGCAAACAAAAATGCACACGCACATACAAACAAAAACACACACAAACAAAAACACACACACACAAACAAACAAACACACACACAAACAAACACACACACACAAACAAAAACAAACACACACACAAACAAGAACACACACCCACACAAACAAAAACACACAAACTCAAACAAAAACACACACACACAATCAAAAACACACAGACACACGCACAAATAAAAATACACACACACACAAACAAAAACACACAGGCACACGCACAAAGGTACACACACACACATGCACAAAAATACCCACACACACAAACAAAAACACACAAACACACGCACAGACAAAAATATACACACACATACAAAAACACGCACACACAAACACAAATACACACACATACAAACAAAAACACACACACACAAACAAACAAACACACACACAAACAAAAACACACACACAAACAAAAGTACACACACACATAGAAACAAAAACACACACACACACACAAACAAAAACACACACACACAAACAAAAACACACACACACACATACAAACAAAAACACACATACAAACAAAAACACACACACACAAACAAACAAAAACACACTCAACCAAAAATACACACACACATATAAACAAAAACACACACACAGAAACAAAAACACACACACACATACAAACAAAAACACACACACAAACAAAAACACACACACAAACAAACAAAAACACACTCAACCAAAAATACACACACACATAAAAACAAAAACACACACACAGAAACAAAAACACACACAGACATACAAACAAAAACACATACAATCAAAAACACACACTCAAACAAAAACACACTCACACAAACAAACACACACACACAAGCAAACACGCACACACACACAAGCAAACAAAAACACACACAAACAAAAACACACACACAAACAAAAACACACACACTCAAACAAAAGCACACACACTCAAACAAAAACACACACTCACATACAAACACAAACTCACACTCAACCAAAAATACACACACACATACAAACAAAAACACACACAAACAAACGAAAACACAGACTCAAACAAAAACACACACACAAACAAAAACACACAGACACATCCACTCAAACAAAAACACACACACACAAACAAAAACACACACACAAACAAAAACACACACACTCAAACAAAAGCACACACACACACACAAAAGCACAGCCTCAAACAAACACATAAACACAAACAAACAAACGCACACACACAAACAAAAACACACACACATACAAACAAAAATACACACACACGCACAAACAAAAATACACACACACAAACGCAAACAAAAACACATGTACAAACACAAACAAACATACACACAAACAAACACACACAAACAAAAACACACTCAAACAAAAATCATCATAGACACACAAACAAAAACACACACACACATACAAACAAAAACACACAAACACACAAACAAAAACACACACACACAAAGAAAAACACACACAGACGCACAAACAAAAACACACACACAAACAAAAACACAGACACACACACACAAACAAACACACACACACACAATCAAAAACACACAGACACACGCACAAATAAAAATACGCACACACACAATCAAAAACACACAGACACACGTACAAACAAAAGTACACACACACACAAACTAAAACACACACACATGCACAAAAATACCCACACACACAAACAAAAACACACAGACACACGCACAAACAAAAATACACACACACATACAAAAACACGCACACACAAACAAAAATACACACACACACAAACAAAAACACACACAAACAAAAACACACACACACATACAAACAAAAACTCACACACACACAAACAAACAAACACACACACAAACAAAAACACACACACAAACAAAAACACACACACAAACAAAAGCACACACACACATACAAACAAAAACACACACACACATACAAACAAAAACACACACAAACAAAAATGCACACGCACATACAAACAAAAACACACACAAACAAAAACACACACACACAAACAAACAAACACACACACAAACAAAAACACACACACAAACAAAAACACACACACACAAACAGGAACACACACCCACACAAACAAAAACACACAAACTCAAACAAAAACACACACACACAATCAAAAACACACAGACACACGCACAAATAAAAATACACACACACACAAACAAAAACACACAGGCACACGCACAAAGGTACACACACACACATGCACAAAAATACCCACACACACAAACAAAAACACACAAACACACGCACAAACAAAAATATACACACACATACAAAAGCACGCACACACAAACACAAATACACACACATACAAACAAAAACACACACACACAAACAAACAAACACACACACAAACAAAAACACACACACAAACAAAAGTACACACACACATAGAAACAAAAACACACACACACACACACAAACAAAAACACACACACACAAACAAAAACACACACACACACATACAAACAAAAACACACATACAAACAAAAACACACACACACAAACAAACAAAAACACACTCAACCAAAAATACACACACACATATAAACAAAAACACACACAGAAACAAAAACACACACACACATACAAACAAAAACACACACACAAACAAAAACACACACACAAACAAAAACACACACACAGACATACAAACAAAAACACATACAATCAAAAACACACACTCAAACAAAAACACACACACACAAACACACACACACACACAAGCAAACACGCACACACACACAAGCAAACAAAAACACACACAAACAAAAACACACACACAAACAAAAACACACACACTCAAACAAAAGCACACACACTCAAACAAAAACACACAAAGACACACAAGCAAAAACATACACACACAAACAAAAATACACACAGACACACAAACAAAAACACACACACACAAACAAAAACACACACAGACACACAAGCAAAAACATACACACACAAACAAAAATACACACAGACACACAAACAAAAACACACACAGACATACAAGCAAAAACATACATACACAAACAAAAATACACACAGACACACAAACAAAAACACACACACACAAACAAAAATACACACAGACACACAAGCAAAAAATACACACACAAACAAAAATACACACAAACAAAAACACACACACACAAACAAAAACAAAGAAGCAAAAACATACACACACAAACAAAAATACACACAGACACAAACAAAAACACACACAGACACACAAACAAAAACACACACACACTCAAACAAAAACACACACACACAAAAACACACACAGACACACAAACAAAAACACACACACACTCAAACAAAAACACACACACACAAAAACACACACAGACACACAAACAAAAACACACACACACTCAAACAAAAACACACACACACAAAAACACACGCAGACACAAACAAAAACACACACACGCACAAACAAAAACACACACACTCAAACAAACACACACACACAAACAAAAAAGCACACACACATACAAACAAAAACACACACACAAACAAAAACACACACACACACAAACAAAAACACACACACACCCAAACAAAAATACACACACACACAAACAAAAACACACACACACATACAAACAAAAATACACACACACAAACAGAAACACACACACACATACAAACAAAAATACACACACACACAAACAGAAACACACACACACATACCAACAAAAATACACACACACACAAACAGAAACACACACACAAGCAAACAAAAACACACACAAACAAAAATCATCACACAAACTCAAGCAAATAAACACACACTCAAACAAAAACACACACACAAACAAACAAACACACACACAAACAAAATCACACACATACAAACAAAAAAACACACACACAAACAAAAACACACACATACAAACAAAAACACACACACGCACAAACAAAAACACACACACCTATACAAACAAAAATACACACACACATGCACACAGACACACACACACAAGCAAAAACACACACACTCAAACAAACAAATAAACACACACACAAACAAAAACACACACACATACAAAAAATACACACACACAAACAGAAACAAAAACACACACACACATACAAACAAAAATACACACACAAACACAAACAAACACACACACAAGCAAACACACACACAAACAAAAACGCACACACAAACAAAAATACACACAGACACACAAACAAACATGCACACAAACAAGAGCACACACACTCAAACAAAAATACACACACAGAAACAAAAACACACACACAAACAAAAATACACACACACACAAACAAAAACACACGCACCTATACAAACAAAAATACACACAAACAAAAATACACACAAACAACAACACACACACAGACAAACAAAAAAACACACACAAACAAAAAAACACACACACAAACAAAAACACACACAAACAAAAACACACACACAAACAAAAACACGCACACACATACAAACAAAAACACACACAAACAACAACACACACACATACAAACAAGCACACACACACATACAAACAAACACACACACACATACAAACAAACACACACCGCATACAAAAACACACACACACATACAAACAAAAGCTTAGACTCAAACAAACACACACACAAACAAAAACACACACACATACAAACTAAAACACACACACAAACAAAAGCACACACACACATACAAAAACACACAAACTCAAACAAAAACACACACACTCAAACAAAAACACACAGACACACGCACAAACAAAAATACACACACACATACAAACAAACACACACACACATACAAACAAACACTCAAGACAAAAACACAAACACACATACAAACAAACACACACGCAAACAAAAACACACACACATACAAACAAACACACACACACGCACAAAAATGCCCACACACACAAACAAAAACACAGACACACAAACGAAAACACAGACACACACATACAAATGAAAACACACACTCAAACAAAAACAAACACACACATACAAACAAAAACACACACACACAAACAAAAACACACACACACATACAAACAAACACACACACACATGCAAACAAACACACAAAGACAAAAACTCAAACGCACATTCAAACAAACACACACAAACAAAAACACACACAGACGCACAAACAAAAACACACAAACACACAAACAAAAACACAGACACACACACACAAACAAAAACACACACACAAACAAAAACACACACAGACGCACAAACAAAAACACACACACATACAAACAAAAACACACACACATATAAAACAAAAAAACACACACAAACAAAACACATGCACACACACAAACAAAAACACACACACACACATACAAACAAAAACACACACTCAAACAAACACACACACAAACCAAAACACACACATACAAACAAAAGCACAGACTCAAACAAACACACACACAAACAAACAAAAACACACACACATACAAACAAAAACACACACACAAGCAAAAACACACACACAAACAAAAGCACACACACACACAAAAGCACAGCCTCAAACAAACACATACACACAAACAAACAAACGCACACACACAAACAAAAACACACACACATACAAACAAAAATACACACACACGCACAAACAAAAATACACACACACAAACGCAAACAAAAACACATGCACAAACACAAACAAACATACACACAAACAAACACACACAAACAAAAACACACTCAAACAAAAATCATCATAGACACACAAACAAAAACACACACACACATACAAACAAAAACACACAAACACACAAACAAAAACACACACACACAAAGAAAAACACACACAGACGCACAAACAAAAACACACACACAAACAAAAACACAGACACACACACACAAACAAACACACACACACAAACAAAAACACACAGACACACGCACAAATAAAAATACGCACACACACAATCAAAAACACACAGACACACGTACAAACACAAGAACACACACACACAAACAAAAACACACACACATGCACAAAAATACCCACACACACAAACAAAAACACACAGACACACGCACAAACAAAAATACACACACACATACAAAAACACGCACACACAAACAAAAATACACACACACACAAACAAAAACACACACAAACAAAAACACACACACACATACAAACAAAAACTCACACACACACAAACAAACAAACACACACACAAACAAAAACACACACACAAACAAAAACACACACACAAACAAAAGCACACACACACATACAAACAAAAACACACACACACATACAAACAAAAACACACACAAACAAAAATGCACACGCACATACAAACAAAAACACACACAAACAAAAACACACACACACAAACAAACAAACACACACACAAACAAAAACACACACACAAACAAAAACACACACACACACAAACAAGAACACACACCCACACAAACAAAAACACACAAACTCAAACAAAAACACACACACACAATCAAAAACACACAGACACACGCACAAATAAAAATACACACACACACAAACAAAAACACACAGGCACACGCACAAAGGTACACACACACACATGCACAAAAATACCCACACACACAAACAAAAACACACAAACACACGCACAGACAAAAATATACACACACATACAAAAACACGCACACACAAACACAAATACACACACATACAAACAAAAACACACACACACAAACAAACAAACACACACACAAACAAAAACACACACACAAACAAAAGTACACACACACATAGAAACAAAAACACACACACACACACAAACAAAAACACACACACACAAACAAAAACACACACACACACATACAAACAAAAACACACATACAAACAAAAACACACACACACAAACAAACAAAAACACACTCAACCAAAAATACGCACACACATATAAACAAAAACACACACACAGAAACAAAAACACACACACACATACAAACAAAAACACACACACAAACAAAAACACACACACAAACAAAAACACACACACAGACATACAAACAAAAACACATACAATCAAAAACACACACTCAAACAAAAACACACACACACAAACAAACACACACACAAGCAAACACGCACACACACACAAGCAAACAAAAACACACACAAACAAAAACACACACACAAACAAAAACACACACACTCAAACAAAAGCACACACACTCAAACAAAAACACACACTCACATACAAACACAAACTCACACTCAACCAAAAATACACACACACATACAAACAAAAACACACACAAACAAACGAAAACACAGACTCAAACAAAAACACACACACAAACAAAAACACACAGACACATCCACTCAAACAAAAACACACACACACAAACAAAAACACACACACAAACAAAAACACACACACTCAAACAAAAGCACACACACACACACAAAAGCACAGCCTCAAACAAACACATAAACACAAACAAACAAACGCACACACACAAACAAAAACACACACACATACAAACAAAAATACACACACACGCACAAACAAAAATACACACACACAAACGCAAACAAAAACACATGTACAAACACAAACAAACATACACACAAACAAACACACACAAACAAAAACACACTCAAACAAAAATCATCATAGACACACAAACAAAAACACACACACACATACAAACAAAAACACACAAACACACAAACAAAAACACACACACACAAAGAAAAACACACACAGACGCACAAACAAAAACACACACACAAACAAAAACACAGACACACACACACAAACAAACACACACACACACAATCAAAAACACACAGACACACGCACAAATAAAAATACGCACACACACAATCAAAAACACACAGACACACGTACAAACAAAAGTACACACACACACAAACTAAAACACACACACATGCACAAAAATACCCACACACACAAACAAAAACACACAGACACACGCACAAACAAAAATACACACACACATACAAAAACCCGCACACACAAACAAAAATACACACACACACAAACAAAAACACACACAAACAAAAACACACACACACATGCAAACAAAAACTCTCACACACACAAACAAACAAACACACACACAAACAAAAACACACACACAAACAAAAACACACACACAAACAAAAGCACACACACACATACAAACAAAAACACACACACACATACAAACAAAAACACACACAAACAAAAATGCACACGCACATACAAACAAAAACACACACAAACAAAAACACACACACACACAAACAAACAAACACACACACAAACAAAAACACACACACAAACAAAAACACACACACACAAACAGGAACACACACCCACACAAACAAAAACACACAAACTCAAACAAAAACACACACACACAATCAAAAACACACAGACACACGCACAAATAAAAATACACACACACACAAACAAAAACACACAGGCACACGCACAAAGGTACACACACACACATGCACAAAAATACCCACACACACAAACAAAAACACACAAACACACGCACAAACAAAAATATACACACACATACAAAAACACGCACACACAAACACAAATACACACACATACAAACAAAAACACACACACACAAACAAACAAACACACACACAAACAAAAACACACACACAAACAAAAGTACACACACACACACAAACAAAAACACACACACACAAACAAAAACACACACACACAAACAAAAACACACACACACACATACAAACAAAAACACACATACAAACAAAAACACACACACACAAACAAACAAAAACACACTCAACCAAAAATACACACACACATATAAACAAAAACACACACACAGAAACAAAAACACACACACACATACAAACAAAAACACACACACAAACAAAAACACACACACAGACATACAAACAAAAACACATACAATCAAAAACACACACTCAAACAAAAACACACACACACAAACACACACACACAAGCAAACACACACACACACACAAGCAAACAAAAACACACACAAACAAAAACACACACACAAACAAAAACACACACACTCAAACAAAAGCACACACACTCAAACAAAAACACACACTCACATACAAACACAAACTCACACTCAACCAAAAATACACACACACATACAAACAAAAACACACACAAACAAACGAAAACACAGACTCAAACAAAAACACACACACAAACAAAAACACACAGACACATCCACTCAAACAAAAACACACACACACAAACAAAAACACACACACAAACAAAAACACACACACTCAAACAAAAGCACACACACACACACAAAAGCACAGCCTCAAACAAACACATACACACAAACAAACAAACGCACACACACAAACAAAAACACACACACATACAAACAAAAATACACACACACGCACAAACAAAAATACACACACACAAACGCAAACAAAAACACATGCACAAACACAAACAAACATATACACAAACAAACACACACAAACAAAAACACACTCAAACAAAAATCATCATAGACACACAAACAAAAACACACACACACATACAAACAAAAACACACAAACACACAAACAAAAACACACACACACAAAGAAAAACACACACAGACGCACAAACAAAAACACACACACAAACAAAAACACAGACACACACACACAAACAAGCACACACACACAATCAAAAACACACAGACACACGCACAAATAAAAATACGCACACACACAATTAAAAACACACAGACACACGTACAAACAAAAGTACACACACACACAAACTAGAACACGCACACATGCACAAAAATACCCACACACACAAACAAAAACACACAGACACACGCACAAACAAAAATACACACACACATACAAAAACACGCACACACAAACAAAAATACACACACACACAAACAAAAACACACACAAACAAAAACACACACACACATACAAACAAAAACACACACACACACAAACAAACAAACACACACACAAACAAAAACACACACACAAACAAAAACACACACACAAACAAAAGCACACACACACATACAAACAAAAACACACACACACATACAAACAAAAACACACAAACAAAAATGCACACGCACATACAAACAAAAACACACACAAACAAAAACACACACACACAAACAAACAAACACACACACAAACAAAAACACACACACAAACAAAAACACACACACACAAACAAGAACACACACCCACACAAACAAAAACACACAAACTCAAACAAAAACACACACACACAATCAAAAACACACAGACACACGCACAAATAAAAATACACACACACACAAACAAAAACACACAGGCACACGCACAAAGGTACACACACACACATGCACAAAAATACCCACACACACAAACAAAAACACACAAACACACGCACAAACAAAAATATACACACACATACAAAAACACGCACACACAAACACAAATACACACACATACAAACAAAAACACACACAAACAAACAAACACACACACAAACAAAAACACACACACAAACAAAAGCACACACACACATAGAAACAAAAACACACACACACAAACAAAAACACACGCAAACAAAAACACACACACACACATACAAACAAAAACACACATACAAACAAAAACACACACACACAAACAAACAAAAACACACTCAACCAAAAATACACACACACATATAAACAAAAACACACACACAGAAACAAAAACACACACACATACAAACAAAAACACACACACAAACAAAAACACACACACACACAAACAAAAACACACACACAGACATACAAACAAAAACACATACAATCAAAAACACACACTCAAACAAAAACACACACACACAAACAAACACACACACACACAAGCAAACACGCACACACACACAAGCAAACAAAAACACACACAAACAAAAACACACACACAAACAAAAACACACACACTCAAACAAAAGCACACACACACAAACAAAAACACACACTCACATACAAACACAAACTCACACTCAACCAAAAATACACACACACATACAAACAAAAACACACACACTCAAACAAAAGCACACACACAAACAATAACACACACTCACATACAAACACAAACTCACACTCAACCAAAAATACAGACACAAACAAAAACACACACACAAACAAAAACACACAGACACATCCACTCAAACAAAAACACACACACACAAACAAAAACACACACACAAACGAAAACACAGACACAAACAAAAACACACACACAAACAAAAACACACAGACACATACACTCAAACAAAAACACACACACTCAAACAAAAACACACACACACACAAACAAAAACACACACACAAACAAAAACACACACAAAGAAAAACACACAGACACAAAGAAAAACACACAAAAACAAACAAAAACACACACAAACAAAAACAGACACACAAACAAAAACACACAGGCACAAAGAAAAACACACAAAAACAAACAAAAACACACACACAAACAAAAGCACACACTTACACACACACAAACAAAAACACACACACAAAGAAAAACACACAAAAACAAACAAAAACACACACACAAACAAAAACACACAAACACACACACCCACACACAAACAAAAACACACAAACAAAAACACACACAAACAAAAACACAGACACAGACAAAAATACACACACAAACAAAAACCCACAAACACATACACTCAAACAAAAACACACACAAACAAAAACACACAGACACAAAGAAAAACACACACACAAACAAAAACGCACACTCAAACAAAAACACACACACACAAACAAACACACACACACACACAAACAAACATAAACACACAAATAAACAAAAACACACACGAACAAACAAAAACACAGACACAAACAAAAATACATACAAACAAAATCACACACACCAACAAAAACACACAGACACACACACTCAAACAAAAACACACACACACAAACAAAAACACACACACACACACAAACAAAAACACACACACACAAACAAAAACACACACTTACACACAAACAAAAACACACACACAAACAAAAACACACACACACAAACAAAAACACACTCACAAACAAACACACACAAACAAAAAAAACTACACAAACAAACAAAAACACACACAAACAAAAACACACACACAAACAAAAACACACAGACACATACACTCAAACAAAAACACACACACACAAACAAAAACACACACACATAAACAAAAACATACAGACACAAAGAAAAACACACAAAAACAAACAAAAACACACACTTACACACACACAAACACAAACACACACACAAACAAAAACGCACACTCATACAAAAACACACACTTGCACACATACAAACAAAAACACACACACAAAAACACACACACACAAACACACACACAAACAAACACACACACACAAACAAACGAAAACACGCACAAACAAACAAAAACACAGACACAAACAAAAATACACACAAACAAAAACACACACACACACTCAAACAAAAACACTCAAAAACAAACAAAAACACACACACTCAAACAAAAACACACAGACACAAAGAAAAACACATAAAAACAAACAAAAACACACACTTACACACACACAAACAAACACACACAGACACAAACAAAAACAAACAAAAACACACACTTACACACACACAAACACAAACACACAGACACAAACAAAAACACACAAAAACACACACTCACACACATAAACAAAAACACACACAACCAAAAACGCACACACACACAAACACAAACAAACAAAGGACAATCAAATAGGGTCTCTACGGAGACATACAGTTGAAGAAAATTTTTATAAAAAGGATCAATTTCACAGGGTTCTGTTAGTATCAATCTGGACCTCCCTTCTGTGATGACAGATCACCAGCCCCAGTAGATTCCTGGAGGCTCTCAGCAATGAAGCTTGGGTGTGGAGGAGAACAAAGCTGGATGGATCCTCCTTGTCTCAGTCTCTCAGCTTTCCAAATACCAACAAGTATCACTGAGATGAGGATTCCCATCTGGATATTAATAACCACACTGTATTCAGGCAAGGCAAGGAGAACATAAGTCCCACATAAGAGATTGGTGTGTAAAATTAAAGCGCATGAGATTGGGGGTAGTGTATTGAGATGGATAGAAAACTGGTTGGCAGACAGGAAACAAAGAGTAGGAATAAACGGGTCTTTTTCCGAATGGCAGGCAGTGACTAGTGGGGTACCGCAGGGATCTGTGCTGGGACCCCAGCTATTCACAATATATATTAATGATTTAGATGAGGGAATTAAATGTAATATCTCCAAATTTGCAGATGACACAAAGCTGGGTGGGAGGGTGAGCTGTGAGGAGGATGCAGAAATGCTTCAGTGTGATTTGGACAAGCTGAGTGAGTGGGCAAATGCATGGCAGATGCAGCATAATGTGGATAAATGTGAGGTTATCCACTTTGGTAGCAAAAACAGGAAGGCAGATTATTATCTGAATGGCTATAAATTGAGAGAGGGGAATGTGCAATGAGACCTGGGTGTCCTTGTACACCAGTTGCTGAAGGTAAGCAAGCAGGTGCAGCAGACGGTAAAGAAGGCAAATGGTATGTTGGCCTTCATAGCCAGAGGATTCGAGTACAGGAACAGGGATATCTTGCTGCAATTATACAGGGCCTTGGTGAGACCACACCTGGAATATTGTGTGCAGTTTTGGTTTCCTTATCTGAGGAAGGATGTTCTTGTTACAGAGGGAGTGCAGCGAAGGTTTACCAGACTGATTCCTGCGATGGCGAGACTGACATATGAGGAGAGATTGAGTCGGTTAGAATTATGTTCACTGGAGTTCAGAAGAATGAGGGTGGAGGATCTCATAGAAACCTATAAAATTCAAACAGGAGTAAACAGGGTAGATGCAGGAAGGATGTTCCCGATGGTGGAGGAGTCCAGAACCAGGGGTCACAGTCTGAGGATATGGGGTAGACCATTTAGGACTGAGATGAGGAGAAATTTCTTCACCCAGAGAGTGGTGAACCTGTGGAATTCGTTACCACAGAAAGTAGTTGAGACCAAAACATTGTATGTTTTCAAGAAGGAGTTAGATATAGCTCTTGGGGCAAAAGGGATCAAAGGATCTGGGGAGAAAGCAGGAGCAGGCTATTGAGTTGGATGATCAGCCATGATCATAATGAATGGCGGAGCAGGCTCAAAGGGCCGAATGGCCTACTCCTGCTCCTAGTTTCTATGTTTCTATGTAACACGAATTGGGAAATTTTTCCTCTTCCCAATTCATTCCCAACTGTGTTTTTCTAGCCATTAAAGTAATTCCAGTTCAAATAAGCAAATAGCTCTCCTCAAGAGCCATGCTGGTCAGGTGATTTCTTGAAAAAGGCTCATATTCCAAAGGTGAACTTATGACCTTTCTTTAAAAAAAAATCCAAGTGTCCAAATAATGCAAAATTCTTCCAAATTTTAAAAGAAAACCCCAGGTCCTGATGATAAGGTTTCCCCGTCATGTCTCCACTCTTAAGAAATGAAGTGTTATTTCCAAATGTGTTTCATTACAAGATGTATAGGGAAAGATCAATTCAAACATGCACTCACTCAGCCATTCACTCCTTATACAGAATCTGTACAGTTTTCTAACTATTTTGCCTTCCAGACATTTTTTACAAAATTTACATTCCTGATAATGCATCAGCAATTATATTATTCTTTCCAGTGATATGAACAATTTTTAAGTTACAAGGCTGTATTAGCAAACTCCATCGGAGTCGTCTGTTATTCTGAGTCTTAAATTTTTCTGCAAAGGCCAAGGGATGATGGTCAGTTTATACGTTACAGACATGACAGATATATACCTCAAAATGTTTAACAGCCAGTAACAATCCCAGAGTTTCCGTACAGTATCTCTTTTGATGCTGATTTAATTTTTTAGAAAAATACCCCATTGGCTTCTCTGTTCCCGATTTATCTTCCTGCAATAAGACTTCACCCACCCTCAAGTTACTAGCATTGATTGCCACCTTGAGGGTTTAGCAAAATTAGGGGTGGCTCACATCGCTTCATTAGTTAGGATCACCTTCAGCTTCTCAAAAACTGTCTGACACTCTCTTGACCGTACCACCTTTACCTTCTTTTGCAATAAAGCCATTAGTGGAGTTACTATGGTGCTGAAGTTTGGCACAAATTTATGACAGAGGCTGCACATTCCCAAAAATCTCATGATTTCCTGTTTAGTTTTAGGGACAGGGAATTCCATCAAAGCCTGCACTTTCACTATTCTTGGCAATGCTTGCTCTTGCCCTACTAAGTGCCCTAAATAAGTTACCCGTGTTTACATGAACTCGCTCTTGGCAAGGTTTATTGTTGGACCCGCCAACTATAATTGGATTAAATAAGGCTTCCAATTGTTTTACATGATCTTTCCAAGTGTCGCTGTAAATCAATACATCATCTAAGTAAAGCACACAGTCAGAAATATTAGTGGCTACTTAATTCGTTAGTCTTTGGAAAGTGACTGGAGCATTTTTTAACCTAAACGGCATTACTTGGCGTTGATATAGCCCGTTTGGCCTGACAAAAGCTGATATCTCCTTAGCTCCAGTATCCTTTCAACAAATCTATCTTAGTGAGGAGCGTGGCCCTGCCAACCCTGTGAACACAATCTTCTAAACGAGGATTGGTAGGAATCTGTTTTTGTTACCATATCTATAATCTATGCAGAACCTGGCTGCACCATCAGGTTTAGGCACTAACACTACTGAAGAGCGTCAACTGCTTTGACTAGGCTCAATTAGGTGATTTTCTAACATATATTGAATTTCTGCTTTCACTTTAGCTTGTGTCTCTGGACTTAAATGATAAGGAAGTTGCTTTATAGGTGAAGATCCCTCCATATCCACATCATGCACGGTGAAAGTTATACAATAAGATAAACGCTTTAGCTCTGAAGGAGAGTCATATGGACTCGAAACGTTAACTCTGTCTCTCTCTCTCCTCAGACACTGTCAAATCTGCTGAGTTTTTCCAGCTTTTACTGTTTTTGTTGTTAAAGTTGTACATCCTGGTTTGTCCCTTTAAATTCTGTCAGTAACCTCATTAGGCCCTTTTCTTATCCTACTTCAGTGTGAAAATGCGGTGTTTAACTGTCCTCATATTTCACTGTTAGCTAACCGGAGAGTAGGAGGTTCAAGTTGTGAACTAATTTTCCTTCTGCCTCACTCTCATCACCTCTTCCACCCTCCACTGTCCTCACTATCTGACATACCTGCTCCTTCTTATCTTCCTCCCTCCGATGGTATTGTTTTACCATATTGATACAACACAACCGATTCTTTTTCCTGCAATCTGGGGTGTCTATCAAATAATTTACTTTACCAGCCCTGCTTTCAGAGGTTCCCCCTGTAAAGACAATCAGACTAACAGGTCACCCCCTGGTTGTAATGTGCGGCTCAAGGCATGAGCTTACCTGCACCTTCCTTCATCCTTGGGTTTGAGAAAGTTTAAGATGTCCTTGGGCCACTTTGCAGGCTCTCGGGAGCCGTTGCTGAAAGATGGACACATGGGCCAGAAGGTTTCACTCAGCGAGTGGGAACATGCTCGACCTGAACAAGCGTAAAACAATGTGTGATGATGTCATCGCGCGCTCACATGATATTTCAGTCGGCAGCGCGTCCGCTGACAGTAAACAGGCCTATTGAGGCCATGAAAGTACCGATTGAATTAAATATTTCACTGCCCGGGCAGGATAAGGTTACTGGCAGCAAAAACATAAATAAAAATGTTAACATTTCATTAGACATGTCCCAGCTCAGCTGACAGTGTCACGTGAGGGGGATAGGCTTTTTAACATTTTAAAATTCTTTATTCTTAATTTTTTAAATCGTTATCTCCCTGGGCTGGCTCTGTGCCTCAGGGAGCTTTCACGCTTGTACCACCTTGTGCTCGTGCCCTCCTCCCCCTCAACTCCCCCACCCCACACTGGCAGCGCTGAGTGCGTGTTTCACACTGCGTGGGCCTTAACTGGCAAGTGTCAAACCATGGTCACAGCCTGATCACAGGCGGTGGACAGCTTCCTGACCACTCCTGTTCACACCCACTCAGCTCGCCCGGTGGGGGGACAATTCTGTCCCTAATTTAATACAGAGGATTCGTCCCTCTCTCCTAAAAACCTCTCCTTGATTAATTTCAGAGCATTTCTTATCTCACATCAATAAATTAACTCAAAGGGGCTGAAACCAGTCGATTCATTTGGTGAAACTTGGGTAGCAAATAAAAGGAAATCCAGTCCTTTGTTCCAGTCGTGGGGATATTCATGACAAGATGCTTTAATCATTGTTTTGAGGGTTTGATGGTACCTCGTTAAAGCTCCCTGTGTTTGTGAATGACACGCTGAGGATTTTAACCTTTTTATATCCAAACTACTCATTACGCTTTGAAAATTTTAGACATAGAACTGGAACTTTGATTTCCCTGGATCCCCACTGGTTACCCACATCGAGTAAAAACTTGGGTTAACTCTTCCACTACTACCTTAGCCATAAATGGCTTCTGGAAATCGAGTTGTCATATCCATAATAGTAAGGATATACTGGTGTCCTGCTTTCATTTTTGGTATCAGTCCCAGTTTACTAACACTCTACTAAACAGCTCCTCAAAAATTGGTATGGGAATTAAGGGTGTCGGTTTGATTGTATGTTGTGGTTTTCCTACCATCTGACAAGTATGGCATGTTTTATAAAACTGCGCTATGTTCTTGCGAAGACTTTGCCAGTAAAGCTGTTGGTTTATCCGTGATTGAGTTTTCCGTATCCCTACATGTCCTGTGCTATCCATAATATCTCTACGATATTTGGGCGGTACCACTAGCTGAAGAAGAACCATCCACTCTTCATTTGCAGGTCTGTGAGGAGGTCTCCACTTCCTCATTAGTATTCCATTTTTAATAATAATAACATTCTGGAACTGCCTCAGCTTCAGCTGATTGCGCTATCTTACTTAACTCTGGATCAGCTTGTTGTGCCCCAACCAGGGAAGATCTATTAAACATCTCTTTTTAATTATCTAAGTCTTTAAAGAAAGTTTCAGCTAACTAAGTATCTGTTTGTGGTTTCACTTTGACCTCCATACTTTGCTTTACCATTGTTCGGGTCATCTCACGCTAATGAAAAATTCCTGGAACCTTTTCCTGTAACTGCTCTGTCTCTTTAACCTCATTTGGGCTTTCTGCAATTATGGGAGAAGTTACTACCTTCACTCTGGTGAGATCATTTCCCAGGAGTAAATCAACGCCATATACAGGTAACTACTGAACAACCCCTACCGTCACTGTCCCAGACAATAGGTCACACTCCAGGTGCACCTGGTACAAAGGTACAGGTATATACTCCCCGCCAAGACCATTGACTAAAACCTTGGCTTTTAATGCACTCGCTGGTGGAAAAGTTATACCTTCCCCCAGCAAAAGTGTTTGAGTGCCTCTCGGTATCTCTTAATATAATTATAGTTTAACTATCTCATTTGAGGGATAAGAGGTTTTTTTTCCCCTCGACAATAATTCTTTATAACTCTCATGTATCTTATTTACCTCACCTGAACTCACAGCGATGTTCACGCTCGGTTTCACAGCTGCAGTTAGCATTACAACTTGATCTTTGTACTTTTAATCTGGGTTCCTTTTCCTAAATCACCCTTACATAGCCCAATATATCCCATGGATTTCCCATTCAACTTCCAGCAATCAGCACGAACATGTCCCACCTTGTTACAATGGAAACACTTAGGCCTTTGAATCTCACTTCAACCCTCAGCACCTTCCTTTTTTGGCCTGAGGAGGAGTTTGTGGGGAATTCCCAGCTGTCACTTCTCTCCCATGGCTGCCTCCCTTTCACCCTCCCACCTTCTGTCCTTCTCGGGTTTGTGGGGGTGATGGAAAAAGGGCTTAGATTTATGGACAAGCTCATAATCGTCAGCCATCTCTGCTGCCTGTCTAACTATTGCTACCCTCTGGTCTTCAACATGGGTTCTAACTACTGGAGGAAGTGAATTTTTAAATTCTTCCAGGAGAATTATTTCCCTTGTTGTCTCTACCCTTAATGCCCATATCCAATGGTCAAAATTACTTTGCACTACCCTCTCAAATTCAATACAGGTCTGCCCAGGCTGTTTCCTTATGTTCTGAAATTTCTGCTTGTACACCTCAGGGACCAACTCATACACACTAAGAATCATAATCCACATATACCTCTTCTGACAGCGATGCATATACCTCATGAGCTCTACTCACCAATCTACTCTGTAAGAGCAATGTCCAGATTTCTTTTGGCCATTTCATTTGCTTAGCTACCCTTTTCAAACAAAATAAAGAATGCCCCTACATCCCTTTCCTCAAAATATGGAAGGGCTTGTACAAATGTAAACATCTCCCCTCAGAGCATTGGGCTGGGGGTGGTTTCTTCATCATCAGGACCTCCTCCAACATCTGATGCCTCTTGTATTTTAATGCCAGCCTTTTAAGCTGCTATTCCCTTTCTAGTTTCTTTCTCTCTCCTTTGCCTCCCCTTCATTATCCTTCTCCCTTGCCAGAATTTCCAGCTCCTGCTTCCTAAGTGCTCTTTCTTTCTCTTTTCCTTCTGTCCCAAACCTTTTCAATTCCCCAGTCACTTTCCTGTTCGAGCTGCTTCATCTGCAACTGGATCTTCGCCAACGCAATCAACTCACCCCCAGGAGAATGTGGCCTCTCTATTACCCTTCCAGTTCCAAATGCGGCACTGTTAGCTCAACTATGTCTGCTTTCCTCACTCTTATAGGTCATTCTAACACCAACTTATCTGTGAATTCCGTTAGCTTGGTCTTGGTTACTTTTTGTAAACCAGTCAGCGATAAATCTTCCATCTGTAGGAAAGTCTGAGCAACTTCCAAAGCCATTTTGGTTTTACTAATGTGTAAGAAACCTGGTGTCTGTCCTTTTATCCTTTCCCAATTATTATTATTCCGCGTCCAATCACTCACCCACATTTCAAAATCCCACAAGAGCTTGTGATCTACATTAGGACTGGGGTGGGAGGAGTGTGTGTGTGCGTGCATGTGTGTGTGTGTGTACATGTGTGTGTGTGTGTATGCTTGTTTGTGAGTGCATGTGTGTGCGTGTGTGTGCGTGTGCATGTGCTTGTTTGTGTGTGCGTGTGTGCGTGTGTGTGTGTGTGTGTGCATGTGTGTGTGTGTGCATGTGTGTGCATGTGCGTGCATGTGTGTGCATGTGTGTGTGTCTGTGTGTGCTTGTGCGTGCATGTGTGTGTGTGAGTGTGTGCGTTTGTGTGTGTGTGAGTGTGTGTGTGTTTGTATGTGTGAGTATGTGTGTGTGTGTGTGTGTGAGTATGTGTGTGTGTGTGTGTGTGTGTGTGTGTGTATGTGTGTGTGTGTGTGTGTATGTGTGTGTGTGTGTATGTGTGTGTGAGTATGTGTGTGTGTGTATGTGTGTGTATGTGTGAGTATGTGTGTGTGTGTGTGTATGTGTGTGTGTGTGTGTGAGTATGTGTGTGTGTGTGTGTGTATGTGTGATTATATGTGTATGTGTATGTGTGTGTGTGTGAGTATGTGTGTATGTGTGAGTATGTGTGTATGTGTGAGTATGTGTGTGTGTGTGTGTGTGAGTATGTGTGTGTGTGTGTGTATGTGTGAGTATGTGTGTGTGTATGTGTGAGTATGTGTGTGTGTGTGAGTATGTGTGTATGTGTGTGTATGTGTGTGTGTGAGTATGTGTGTGTGTGTGAGTATGTGTGTATGTGTGAGTATGTGTGAGTATGTGTGTATGTGTGTGTGTGTATGTGTGATTATGTGTGTATGTGTGTGTATGTGTGTGTGTGTGTGTGTGTGTGTGTGTGTGTGTGTGAGTATGTGTATGTGTGTGTGTGTGTGTGTGAGTATGTGTGTGTGTGTGTGTGTGTGTGTGTGTGTGTGCTGGGGAATTTTAAAAGGTATAGATAGTTACACTGCAAGGTTACAAATTTGTGTTAACCAGTTCCTGCAACTTGTTTTAAAAAATAAATTCTGTTTTATAATAAATCAATCATTCTGAGTTATTGAATGAAGTCTGGTTAAAGACTCTTTTATTCTGGGTCTATCAGTAACAAAGGTAAATAATTGGCCATGTTGGTAAGTAAATTAAACATTTACACTTATGGTACAGCTTATGGAGTAGAGGAGCTGGTAAACTGCACATTCCTCCCACCCCAGTCCTAACGTAGATCACAAGCTCTTGCGGGATTTTGAAATGCGGGTGAGTGATTGGACGTGGAACAATAATAATTGGGAAAGGATAAAAGGACAGACACCAGGTTTCTTACACATTAGTAAAACCAAAATGGCTTTGGAAGTTGCTAAGACTTTCCTACAGATGGAAGATTTATCCCTGACTGGTTTACAAAAAGTAAACACACACACACACACTCACACACTCACACACACACACTCACACACTCACACTCACACACACACACTCACACATACCAACAAATGACAAACAAATAGAGTCTCTACAGAGATGGACGGTTGAAGAAAAAGCTTTGTAAAAAGGATAACGTTTTCAGGGTTCAGACACTCGAGCTGGATCTCCCTCGTGTGATGACAGATCGCTTGTTCCAGTAAATACCTGCAGGTTCTCACCAACGGAACTTCAACCTGACGAATATAGGGGCTGGATGAATCCTTCTTGACTCAGTCTTTCAGGTTTCCAAATATAGACAACTTTCACTAAGATGAGGATTCCTAGCTAGTATTTAGGCAAGGCAAGGGGAATGTGATTCCCAATTTATTCCCAACTGAGTTCAAAACAACAAGTTCAAAACCTAAAGCTCATCTCTGTCAGGTGATTTCCAGTAAATCACCAGGACCTTTACCTTTTGAACAGTTTTTGTTCAGCCATTAAAATAATTACAGTTTAAATAAGCCAATAGCTCTCCTCCTCAAGATCCACACTTGTCAGGTGATTTCTTGAAAAAGGCTCACTAGCTCATAGTCCAAAGGTGAACTTATGACCTTTCTTTAAAAAAAATCCAAGTGTCCAAATAATGCAAATTGCTTCCAAATCTTAAAAGAAAACCCCAGTTCTTGAAGATAAGGTTTTCCCAACACATACTTTGGAGGTCTTGATGGAGGAGGTGGAGAGGAGGAGAGATATCCTGTATTGTTAGGGGCACAGGGGGTGCTCCAGACACACTGTGAGAAAGCAGTGGGAATGAATTGCTGCAGAGACCAATGCCAGGACTGTAACCCCATGGACCTGGACACTGGAAATGTTTAACAGTCTTACAAAGTGGTCGTGGTCAGTAAATTCATCTTCAAATATCATATCTCACCCACTATACCACTAGCCTCCACACTGCTCAATTCACCACAACCCCATCACTCACCTACCAATAAATTCAATCAATCAGGACTCACAACTAATGTACCTGTCTGTCCTAACCCCAATGGTGGACACAGTATTGCTCATTATGGAAGCAGTGGGGCTGAAATCATTGAAGCTGACAGTATCCTCATTCCCTCATCCATAATCACCCTCCTCATATTCCACTTCCTCCTCATCCCACACGCTCTACAAATTGAGAAACTGCTGATGATATAAGAATGCTCTTCTCCCTCTCCCCCTCACCACAACCTCCCCATTGCCCCTTTTACACAAGAAGACATGAAATAGGAACAGGAGGAGACCATTCGGCCCATCAAGCCTGCTCTGCATTCAATACGATTATGGCTGATCTTGGGCTTCAACTCCACTTTCCCACACACTCCCCATATCCCATGATTCCCTGAGACGCCAAAATTCAGTCTGTCCCAGTATTAAATATATTCAACAATGCAGCAACCACAACCATCTGGAGTAGAGAATTCCAAAGACTCACAGCCCTTTGAGTGAAGGAATGTCTCCTCATCTCAGCCCTAAATGACCAGACCCCTTATCCTGAGACTGTGCCCCCGTGTTTGAGATTCCCCAGCCCGGGAGAAACAATCTCTCAGTATCTCCCCTGTCAGACCCCTTCAGAATTTGTAGGTTTCAATGAGATCGCCTCTCATTCTTCTAAACTCCAGAGAATATAAACCCAATTTACTCAGCCTCTCATCATAGGACAACCCCCTCATCCCAGGGACCAATCTAGTGACCCTTCACTGTACTGCCCCCAACACAAGTATATCCTTCCTTAAATATGGAGACCAAAACTGCACACTGTATTCCAGCACCAGTTCCCTGTACAATTGTAACAGACTTCTTTATTCTTGTCCTCCAATCTCCTTGCAATAAAGGCCAACTTGCCATTTGCCTTCCTAATTGCTTGTTGCAGCTGCATGCTAACTTTCTGCATTCCTTGTATGAGCACACCCAAGTCCATTTGAACATCAACATTTACAAATTTCACACCTTTTAAAAAAATATTCTGCTTTCCTATTCTTACAATCAAAGTGAATAACTTACACTTCCCCACATTATACTCCATCTGTCATCTTGTTGCCCACACACCTAACCTGTTTATATCTCTTTGCAGCCTCTCTGTTTCCTCCCCAAAGCTTACCTTCCCACTTCGCTTGGTATCATCAGCAAACTCAGACACATTACTCTCTGTCTTTTTGGATACCCACAGTATTGTTGGGGAGGGAATT